>NW_013952613.1:374246-378820 GCF_001266775.1 Austrofundulus limnaeus
CTGATTGGTGGGCCTGATGGATAGAGCTTCATCAGAGCTAAAAAGCAAGAGAAATCTGAAGCTCCTATGTTTAACAGTTTCTGAGTTATAAGCATTTGTTGCATGTCCTGACACCCCCTCTATGAAAGGAGCCCCCTCCTCAAATATGGGGCCTATCGTAAAACCGTTGGCTGACACAGTGTAGGCTGGACTCATCTACAGTTCTGCCAAAGTTCATGTTTATTGGTGTAGCCGTTTTTTTATTTTTTTTTTTATTTTAATTTTTTTTTGCTATGGTTGACCAAAAATCACTGAAAAAAGTATGAAAACAATATGACTCCCGCTCACGCTTCGCGTGCAGGGGTCATAACAAACATGTGCAGTAGAGGAGAGAGACTAAAGACAACAGCAGAGTGAGGAAATGTGCTCAGTTTGTGCTCCAGTACTCTAAGTCTATAGCAGCAGAAATGAAGTATAATTCTGGAAACCTAAGGCTAACTATAGGATTTATCACAAAAAAAAAGTCTTCAGTCTAATCTTAAAAGTAGACAGAGTGTCAGCCTCACAGACAGAAACTGGAAGTTGGTTCCACAAGAGAGGAGCTTGATAACTGAAAGCTCTGCCTCCCATTTTACTTTTAGAAACTCGAGGAGCCACAAGTAAACCTGCAGTCTGAGAGCGAAGTGCTCTGTTAGGAAAGTATGGAACAACAAGATGTTTAATATATGATGGAGCTTGAATGTTAAGAGCTTTGTATGTTAGGAGTAATATTTTAAAATCTATTCTAAATTTGACAGGGAGCCAGTGGAGAGAAGCTAAAACTGGAGAAATATGATCTCCTTCCAACTCTCATTAAAACTCTAGCAGCAGCATTTTGGATTAACTGAAGACTCCTTAAAGAGTTTTTTTGGATCCCCAGGTAAGAAAGAATTACAGTAATCCAGTCTAGATGTGATAAATGCATGAATCAGTTTTTCCACGCCATTTTTGGACAAAATGTTTCTAATTTTAGTGATCTTATGCTGGTGGAAGAAGGCGGTCCTGGTAACATTTTTAATGTGGGGTTAAAAGACATGTCCTGATCAAAAATAACACCAAGGTTCTTTACATTAGAACTGGAGGCCAGATTAATGTCATCCAGAGAAGGTGAAAGGCTGCAAAATTATCCCTAAAATGTTCAGGTCCAAAAACCATAACCTCTGTCTTATCTGAGTTTAGAAGCAGGAATTTAAGAGTCATCCATGTTTTATGTCATTAAGACATGCTTGTAGTTTGAGTAACTGGTTGGATTCATCAGGTTTTGTGGTTAATTTAACTGAGTGTCATCAGCATAACAATGTAAATTTATCCCATGCTGTTTGATAACTTTACCTAATGGAAGCATATACAGTAAATAGGATTGGTCCAAGCACTGAACTGTGAGGAACTCCATGACTAACTCTGGTGTAAGAAGAAGATTCATTATTAACATTAACAAACTGAAATCTATCAGTTAAATAAGACTCAAACCATTTTAGAGCTTTTCCTGTAATCCCAATATCAAGTTCAAATCTACGTAATAAAATATTGTGATCAATTGTATCAAATGCAGCACTGAGATTTAACAGGACAAGAATGGACACAAGTCCACTGTCTGAGGCCATGAGAACATCATTAGTAACTTTCATCAGTGCTGTTTCTGTGCTATGATGAGCTCTAAACCCTGACTGAAACTCCTCGTGTAGCTCATTTCTATCCAGATGTTCACATAGTTGATTTGCAACTATTTTCTCAAGAATTTTTGAGATGAATGGGAGATTAGATATACCGGTAGGTCTATAGTTGGCCAGAACTCCTGAATCAAGACCAGGCATACAAGTAGGAATCCACACTTAAACCATCCTTGAACTTGTAAACAAACTTAATTTGTTGAATGAATGTTAGGCTATATTTAAAGGGCCACCAATTCAAACCAGCTTGGTTGAATGTGGGTTCACATTTTGCCTAAAAGACTTGCTGTATGGATCATGAGTCCCACTTCTCTTCAGGGGAGCAATGGTTAATCACGGATACATATTAGGGTTGGCTAATAAGGCACATCTAAACTACTGGACAGCTCTACCAGGGGCAGGGCTTAATGGCGTAATATGTCAATGGTGATCTCCACGCATGACGTCACATATATAATTTACTTACATTATCTACTGCTCTCTTTCAAATTAGGGAAATCTGTGTGATCATACTGAAAGTCAGTCTTGATACTGTAAGAGAAAACAATGTCTCTAGGCCGAATTTTGGTACATCCGACTTCAGGAATCACATGAGTGTTCAGTCAAAAGCTTGTCTGGAGGACCGAGGTCTTTGACAGACATGGAAAGCGAGTGAATTTATTAAAATGGTTGGCATTTTTACAAGTGTCTTACAGCTTAGCTTGTCCTATCAATTGAGTCACTGCTTCTGCATAGTTTAAAGAAACATAACGTTGATGTTTAAAATTTTGTGTAAGTATAATTTGTGTTACTGACCGCATGACGCTAGCATGGATGCTACAAATAGTTAAAGCCACTAATGGGCAACAGTAAAAACAATGTAAGGTTTATTGTTTAGGGACAGAAAATGCAGGGACAGGATCTGGTTGGTCCTGTGTTGGTTGCACTTTTATCCAGTCAAATTCAGCTTCTCTCATCGCTCAAATTCAGCTGTTAGCTTTATTTAAATTTAAACACAGCTAATCCGGAGCACTGATTAAAATCAATGGAACTGCGTAAAAGTTTGTACATGCAATGGTGTAGAGCGTACATAGTCACATGACTAGTGTTCTAAAAATAACCTGGTCCCTATTGTGATGATGTCACCACATAATACCCCTTCCCCCACCGAAACATTTTGTCTGCCAATCTAGGAAGAAATATATCCAAACTAATCTAGAGTAATTTTATCATGTGACAGGGCAATGACCCAAAACACTTCCAACAAACCAAAATAATTTACCAGGAAGGGAAGTGGAAGGTTTTAGATTGGCCTAGTCAGTCACCTGACCAGAACCCAATAGAGCTCACCTCCTGAAGTGGAAACTGAAGAGAGAACCTCCCCAAAATAAATACTAACTGAAAGAAGTTGTGGTTAAAGCTTCAGCATCACAAATGAAGAATGCAATAGTTTGGTGACAATGCAGCTTGAGGCAGTCATTGGAAGCAAGGGTTATACCACCAAATATTAAATTTTATTTACTTTAAGATAATTTGTTCCAATACTTTCGCTCACCTAAAAATGCTGTGGTGTAAAACAAACGGTGAAACTGTATATCCTAAGTTCTACATATAAATACCAGGAAATAAATGCTGAACTTCAGAACTCTCATCTCATGCTCATCTTTTGATCTTAAACTCAAATGACTTCAGTGAACAATAGAAAGAACAGAAATTGAATTGTTATTCTAATACTTTGAAGGGGACTGTATATGATGTTGTGATTATTAAACTGTTATGAGCGTGTACCACTTTAGAAAATAACTGTTCAAAACACTTTTTTAAAAATGTAAATCGGAACTATACTATATCTATATAGCACTACATGTTTTATATGTATTTTATACGTTTTCATATTTCTTATTTTATCATGTTAGAGATGTGACATTCATGAACGATCCAAATCTTTTGAACAGCTCCTTACAACGAATGATAGGAGCTGATTCGTGGGAATAAAGAGGCGTTTGTAGTTGTAGCTGAGGAGAAACCGAAGGAAAAAAATTGTTCTTCTTGGGTTCTTGTAGCATCAAGACTCAACCATCTGAGAGTAACGTAATTTAATTAAAACTGCAGAGGATTTAATCTGTCGACCCCAGGTCTGATAAAGGCTGCAAGCTGATAAAGTTGACCACAGCCATTGTGATGGAAGACAACATCCATTTGCACCAGAACCTGCTTCTTGGATGATCTCTAAGTGATGACCTCTCGGACAGCACTGGCTCGGCGTGGGCTCCAGGCAATAGGAGTCTCCATTTAAATCTGACCCCCCAACTGAGACCAGTTGATGTCACCTGCCACCTGTGGTGAGCTATAGCTACATAAGGCATTATAAGGTTCACAGAGCAGAGCAGTTCAGCCTGGGGCATTTTGATATTTCTTCTTATCTGCAGTAAAATTAAATAACAAACTTTTAATCTGACCAAGATCTTAACATTTTCTCTCCAAATTGATAAGACTTTCTCGATTCTTAACCTGGGTCACTTGTCAATTAATTAATAAAATACAAAAATATCTTTTGTAGAAAATCTACATTTTCTTTCTGAAAACGTTTTTAAAAAATCAACCTTATCGTAAAGCTAGATTAACATCAAGTCTACCTTTGATTTTACTTTTAAATTAATTAATAAAGCTTATTGCCTTTGCCTTTGATGCTATTATTTTACTGTTTTTAATTAATATTCAAGAAAGTTGGTTTTTCTATTTTTGTAATAAATTATCATAAAGACAAACCTGGTGTCCTCATTCTTGAGAATTCATGTGTACGAGAAGAGTTTACTGAATTCCACGACATCACACTGGTGCAAATGATTTATGATAAAAAGGGGGGATATCATCAGTAACACACACACACACACACACACACACACA
>NW_013952613.1:378862-380122 GCF_001266775.1 Austrofundulus limnaeus
TATATATATATGGGGTGCAACAATACATGTACCTGTATCGAACAGTGCTTTAGGTTCAATACACACTTGTATCGAACAATACAGATTTTTAAAATTTACTTTATCAACATGTCTTCTGAAGATGCTCTGTCTTAAAGGATCAGTGGATCTGTGTTCGACTACTCCATCTAGGCTGCATTTTTGAGCGCAGATCCACTGAGAAGCTTGCTGTTTTAGCAACATTTAATTTAAAAACTGTACTTTTGAGGTTAAACAAATGTTCATAATTGAATTAAATAAATTACAAGTTAAAAGGGGCATGGAAATTTCTCTTTTTTGTATCGAAAAAATATCGAACCGTGAGACTAAAGTATCGAACCAAACTGAATCGTGAATTTTCTGAATCGTTGCACCTCTAATATATATATATCACAAAATATCATAATTTCATCTAAAGTTAATTTCCCCTCCGAGAGCCGGCAAGTGGCTTTTGACTCTTGTTCCTCTGCCCTTTTAGTCTCAGCATGTCAGCAGAAACACAGCTGGAGATAAGTAAAGCTGAAAAGACTGGTGATAAGGAAACTAAGACGAGATACTGTTCTGTTACAAAATGTGTGCATAGGACTGAGGCGGTGATAACGTATCTACTACCATGGATTTTCTACATCTCACCTCAATTCTAGAAATTTATGTCATCTTATCTGTTAGTGAACCCATACATAGCTGCCAGTGGGTCGAAAGTGACGAGACATTTTTAACTACATGGGCCCCTCCACCTTATACATACCATGCATATGAGGCAATTGTCCCTGCTGATGTATTCTTCAGAGGAGCTGTGGGAAGTGGATACTTTATTTTCCTACTTAAACAGTGGTGATTTAGTAAATATATGTATTTTTTTAACTGATTAGGTGTAGAACTACCAAGATAACTTTGATCACATCACGTAATTTGATGTCATTGTTTCAGGTTGTCTGAATGCAGCTAAATCTTCAGTTTTTTTCTGGCATAAAGGAAAAGTCAGATTTAGAGGATCTAAACCTTAGTTGGTCGAACTAAAAGGAAGTTTTAAGGTTTCATATTCTTATCTTTGCTGAACATGCTGGCTCAGTTCACACTGCAGGCAGAAGTGTCCCACACCTGAATTACTTTGCCCATAAACTAGATACTGCATAGCGGTAACATAATGACCCCCGTACGCACAAATGCACCAGAACTCAGAAGTCTTTATTCCTTATAAATATGCTACTAGTTGCATCCCAGAATTGTAGTGGTTTGGGT
>NW_013952613.1:380191-383918 GCF_001266775.1 Austrofundulus limnaeus
TCTACAGTCCTGCCAAATTTCATGTTGATCGGTGCAGCCGTTTTTGTGGTACGTTTGACCAAAAATCACTGAAAAACAAAACAAAAAAAACAAAACAAAACAATAAACAGTACAAAAACACCTTTTCCAGATAAATTGGGATCTGGAGAGGTGGGGGGCACAGATGTGGGCCTGATGGATAGAGCTTCATCAGACCTAAACAACAAAACAAATCTTTTTTTGCCACTTCAGTAGAAAACAAAACTGAATGTTAGTTTCTTAATTTTCGCATCATTAGTGACCTTTTTAAAAAAAACTAGAGTAAAGAAGAAAAAGAAAAAGAGAAATATAAGAACGGTAGAGAGAAACTGATAGAACTTTGATGACATGTGAAATGTACACCAATAACACAAGACAACACACCCGACCTCTAAACATCAAAAAATAAAAAAAACAAACACGCAGCAACCAACTATACACATATGTATGTACTTATACCCATTTGCTCATTTATAAACATTTACACACATTGACACATATACACATCCACACATGCATACAATAATTACAACCTCACTAAGTAGTATACACAATACCCACACACACAACCACACACACACACACACACACACACACACACACACATACATACATATACATTCAATCATAAACATTCAGTGATGTCAGAAACCCCAGGATCCAAATATCTATTTTTGTGCGGTTGTGAACATGCATATAAATACAAGATTTCTCATGTGGGGTATTTAATAGTGACTGTGGAGGACCACAGATCCGACCCCCAAGACCCAAGGCAGACATAAGGGGGACCAGAGTCACTGACCCCGAGAGAGACCCCAAGCACCGAGCCCCCAAGGCCACCCGCGCAGTGAGAACTACCCACCCACCCCCAGAGAGGAACAAAGGAGAGAACCAGGAGAGCCCCACCAGCAACCACACGCAGAACCCACAGGGCCAACAGCGATGACCCCACAGGCCCCCACCGGCCCCCGCCACGCTGGAACAGATCCAGGCTTGGACACAGAGGCCCGGATCCCCAGAGCGCACCCCTCCCCCAGGCCAAGGCCCGACAGGGCTGGAGGACCCAAGCCCCACCAGGCCGAGACAACAAAAGAAATCTGAACCTCCTATGTTGAACATCAAAAAGAAAAAAATAAGTAGGTCCTCTGGACGGGTTCTTCTTTAGTGAAACGTTTCGTCTCTCCTCCAAGAGACTTCTTCAGTCTGGTGAGTTTCAGTTGAAACTCAGCCTTACAAGCACTGCCTCCACCTGGACAAACAGGTTAGTCACATTCAAAATAGGGCCATCAATTAACATTAGGCTTGATTGGCTCCATTGTTCATAGAGGGTCATGTGCCCCATCACCTGACCCGTGTCGTGTTATGTGAATGTAGTGAATGTAATGATGTTGAACAGTTTCTGAGTTATAAGCATTTTTGCATGTCCACACACCCCCTCTTTGAAAGGAGCCCCCTCCTCACATATGAGATCTATCAAAAAACCGTTGGCTGGTGCATTGTAGGTCAGACTCTTCTACAGCCCTGCCAAATTTCATGTTGATTGGTGCAGCTGTTTTTGTGCTCCGGTTGACCAAAAATCAAAAAACAAAAAAAAAAACAGTGCAAAAACAATATGACTCCCGCTTACGCTTTGCCTGCGGGGGTCAAAATGACCCTTATTTTATATATATATTTTGACATTCTAGACTTTAAAAATCAGATATATATTTGGCTACAACCCTGGCTACATTGTTGATATACTGTATTTCAAAGTAACCTTGTCTGAATGGTCATGTTGCCTTCTGACGTTTGCAATACTGTCAATTGATCCGAATATTGATGTTATTGATCCTTACGTCATACTGTTTAAAGTCTAGAACTCTGCACACTCTAGTTTTCATTTGCAAAAGCTCACAGATGGTATTTGAATAGTCTTCAATTACAAATTATAAATACTGTTCTCCTTTGTTTATTTCACTCTTTGGATTTGCTATATCCTGAATTACTGAGAACCTACACCAATATTGGTGCCAGATCGTATTATTAGTAGTGTGATGGGATTGTTATTTGAGTTTCCATCCTCTATTGTCAGTATTACTCATGTTCAGGATGTGTAGCTCTGCACAGCAAGGTCAAATGCAGACAGTGGATGAAAGAAGAATAGCAGATAATTTTGTTAGCTCCAACCGCAGAACATACTGACATTCGTGGTATTGCTATTTACTTTTGTAAAAACAGCACACTGTGCGTAACATCATGTCTTCTAGGTGGTAGACTGTTTACATTTTATTATAATGTGAGCAACTGCACATAAAAATGGTGTCAGCAACTGTGCAGCAGAACCTGCAGTGAGAATATGGCCTCAATAAATGCGTTGGACTTGTTTGTCAACCACGTCCCTTTTTAATTCTTTTTAATTTGTTTGGTCTACGGTCCACATTATGAACAATTTCTAACTAAAGTGAACAAATGCAAGTTAGTGTAAGAAAATTGAGCAGAAAAAGGCTTGGGATGTCACAAAACAAGCAGTTTTAATAAAGTTTCTAGTATTTTTTTTCTTAACAAATATTGGCCAAAGGTTTTAGTGGTCTCCCAGTACCATTTTTCTTTTCATATGGAGCACTACCACTTCAGTTTGGGTACTCACTTACACTGAGTACTGATACAGAATTAAAACATTACACAATGGCTTTAAAAACACATTTATTTTATCTAGAACAAGGTGGCTCTCCTTCTTTATAGGCCTACAGCACCTCTGACTGGATCAAATCAAATATACATGAAACATGACACAAATTTGAAATAAAATAAAATAAAAATAGAAAATATAACTAAATAAAAAATATCAAACAAAAATAAATTGGGAGACCATGTGACCACAGACAACAGATACAATTGAAAAAGGCATTACAATTTAGTGCTAATGTGACCTTTCTCAAAGAACATCCCTGCAATGAGGTCAAGGGGACTGTGGTCACACTCTCCCCTGAGTGTGCTGTCCAAAGAAACCTCAACTTGACTTTTTACTTACCTGCTTTCTGTTCATTTGTTGGCATGCCGACAGTTATCTTTGTGAAAGTGCAAGTCAAATGGTAAAAATTCAGATCTTCCATTCATTAGCACAAACATAAAATGACATGTTTGCTTTAAAAGCATTAATATCAGCTCATCTCTGACAACATGGTGGGATTTTCTGAAAATGACAAAGTCTTCACTAATCCCATGTAGACAAACACCCATCTGGAACAATCCTGACATACTAAAACAAACTACTATGTTAAACTTTCCAGGTTGGAGATGTAAAGGAGTTGAACACCTGGAGCATATATTTGAGGGTGCAGACTTTGTTCCATTTAACAGATTAATAACAGAATATGACATTGACAAGAAGAATTTTTTAGAAAATCAACAAATTAAATATATAATAAAATATAAATTTAAGCTCAATAATATTTTATTAGAAACACCAAGTGTAATAGAGTTCCCTCATCTTAAATCCCCCAAATTGCTATCTAAAATCTACAAGAAATTGTCTAGTATTGATGACTCAATATTGCTTCCTTTTGTGAAATGGGTGACATACTTATCAGGTAACTTTGACAAGAACACCTGGTCTCAAATATGCTTAAAAGCATTTAAAATGACTAGAATCTCCAATTTACAATTAATTCAATATAAAGTCCTTTATATAGTACATTATACAGGTATGCGAATGCATACATGTATACAT
>NW_013952613.1:384173-394510 GCF_001266775.1 Austrofundulus limnaeus
TGTGTGTGTGTGTGTGTGTGTGTGTGTGTGTGTGTGTGTGTGTGTGTGTGTGTGTGTGTGACTTTCAGCAAGGTTATAATCATTATTTTTATATACATGCGCATTTTGTTGCTGTGATTTTGTTCTTTCTGTTTCTACATTTGTGCAGCCAAGATGTCGGGTGTGTTGTCTTGATGTATGTTTCACATATCTTCTAATCTCTCTTTCAGTATTTCCCATTACATTTCACCTTTTTTCTCCTTATTTTTCTCCTTTAAAAAAGACACTGATGATGAATAAATTAAGAAATTAATATTCAGTACTGCTTTCTGATGTGGCTTTAAAAATCTTTTTTTTTTTATTACAGCTCAAATTTCCCTTCACCTTCTGCAGCTTGCACCTGCAAAAATACATTCAAACATGCAGCTCAATCTGCAATTTTATACTGTGACTTATTGGTGGTCGAGCACTACAACTTATACAATTTAACAATTTATACAAAAAGAAAAGAAAAGAAACAAAAAAAATGTTTCCGCATGGACCACAGTAGCTACATTTACATGGACATAAGTAATCGGATTAAACGGCCATTCAGAATAAAAATGTGTCATGTAAACACCCCATTCGGATTATTCTGGCCCGATTGAGCTCGATCCGAATGAATTTGTAAATGGAATGAGAGAGGTGGTTTATGCCGACTGATAATCCGAACTACGTGCATGTAAACACTTAATCCAATCATTTCATTCTGATTGTGGAAAACTGACCTGACTGTGCATGTCTTCTGACTTTCATCCACCAGTTTCTGCTCTTTAGTGGACAGTAGCGCTGCTTCCAGCAATTTTGCGCATGTAAACATAGCTAATGATATTTTGGTGAAGTGAGCATTTTTAAAGCTTTTAAGCTCTTTAAAGTACTTGCTGTACCACTTTACATTAATGGTACCCATTTAAATGTGTAATAAATATTTAATAATGCAGTTACTTATTAATCTGTAAACAACAAACCATTGCAACTGAGAGCTTCTTTAGTCAGGGCCACCTGGATGTATTTATTCATGTGATGCCATGAAGCCATTCTCTGCATGTCTGAAGCACTGGCCTTACACCTGAACATGAATTGTTCCTATTCTTGTCCTCCACCAGCTGCAGGACACAGTTACTGTGACGCCACTTTTTCCACTACCTCTGGTCCACGCTCAGAGGGAATGATCAGCCAAGAGGGGCAGGAGAGGTTTTGGGAGAGTGCCAAAAGTTGGAAGAGAAGGACTGGGGGAAGAAATTCAAGGAGCGAGAGATAGGGAGGTGGTGAGGGAGGCCTGAAGAGTTATTTCGAGCTGTGACCTCAACGCAACCTTGTTCCAATCAGTCCTGCATGCCAGCAAGAAAGGTTCGACTCCACGCTTTCATTTGTATCACTGACCCACAAAGATAATTCACATTTTAGATAGGAGTTAGTGAATGAACACAAAGACATCTTTTCTGACTTCATAAATAAAAAAATATATGAACCTGAAAATCTGATCTTTTGCAAAATAAATTTAAAGTCTGCATAGATTTACTGTCTAAAAGTTCATAAAAATCTCTGTGGAGTTTACGTTTTGTTGCGCATTCATGGGTCTTCTCTGTTTCCTCTGGTGTCGTCCAACAGTGCGAGTGTTATTGGTTGTTTGTCTACATGTGAGTATGATGAACTTGAACCTGTCAAGGTTGTACCCCATTCTTCACACATCGACTGCAGGAGGCGGGTATCAGGTAGATGCCAATCCTGCATGGAAAAGAGGGTAAAGAAATAGATGGAGGGTTTGAAGTGCCTGTGACATCAAACTTTTGTTACAAATGTGAATTGCTTTTTTTTGAAAGATAACAGTCATAACATATTGCAAATAAAATTTCACGCCACCAAGATGAAACGTTTTTGAGATATTTACATGTGAAGTAACAGGATGTGATGTTAAAGGGAAATGTCTGAATGTGAACAGAGCACTACAATGTCTTACAACACTGACTGTAGAGAAGAATTTGGTTTTTCAGTTATTTTAAGTCTCTTTTAGTGAGAGATGAAGACGTGTCAGAGTTCAAATCATATTGTTTCCATAAACAAAGATCAGGGAATTTTCTTCCTCAAAGAGTTCCCCTTTGATGTCACTTCCTATTTAATTTTAGTTGAGCCAAATTAAGAAACAAAATCTGCCAGTTAGAAAACAAAATGGGTAAAACTGTGTGTATTATGACAAATTTAAAGATGATTTTTTTTTTACTTTTTGTATTTGAAGGATATCCAGGCACTTGAAATACAGCCACAAAGTTTATGCATTTTTTATTTCAATCCAGTTAGATTTTTTTGTCTAATTAGAAATGACCAGAAACTCAACTACACAAAGTTCTTTGACACAAATTTACTTTTCATGTGTACAAATTAGCCTTACAGCTGACAAGATGGTTTTTACTGACTGAAAATATTGACCTTTTTTTGCACCAGTAATTACCAAGTAGTTTGCTCACAGAAGAGTTTGTTTTGGAACGGAAATAGCTGACAAGCTGAATGTCTGATGTCCTGTCAGACCCTTGGGGATTCGTGCTTTTAGCACTAAAAATACAAACCTGCCAAAACAAGATCTGTATCCTATTAAATCGCTCAAAATAAACTGCTTTGGAAAACAGTAGCAGTGAATAGCTACAATAAAGAAAAGCTACAAAAGAAATTAATTTAACATCTTAATTCATTAAATTTATATATTGGAATCAAAGTAAAATCCATTCTGTTCTTGATCTAAAAACAATGTCATTATTGGCTTTAAGGAATAAAAAGACGCACATTGAATTCCTCAGAGATCAAAAAAGCTTCATTACAGATAGTAATTTATTGTTATGCATGAGCAGGCCTGTTGTTCTGTTTGTTTATTTCAGAAGAATAATAAATGGGGCCTTGTCATGGCTGCTGTGATTAAAATCTCTGTCTGAACTGAGTCCATGTGAGTTGGAGCAACAGCGAAGAGAGACAAAGAGTGGAGGAATGCTGCTGACGGCTCATCCAAAAACCTCCGAAATCCCTCCACCCGAGCAAACTGGGTGGAAGGACACCTTTGTCCACAATGATTTATTTATTCTGGTTTAGTGTTTTTTTTTTTGTTTTGTTTTGTGTTTTTGCCTGAGATCACGTGAGAACTACATGTGGATGTGAAGAAAGTATTGTCGTGCCGCAGATGCAGAGCTCAGTGTCCACGAGCTGAGAGCGTGCTGCTGAGGTGGCATTCCTTTATCATGTGCACACACGTGGTCCGAGCAGCCTGAGCTCAGTTTTTACTACATTCAAAGTTTCTAAAATGAGAAACGAGCCAGAGTTGAGCAGCTGGTCGAAGGAAGTGTTTTTTTTTTTTTTTTTGAGAACCCTGTTTACAAACATTAAGGCAGAATGTTTGTGGCCTGTGCGCATTATTCACTTGTACGCAGGTTGGGTTTGTTGCAGTAGATGATAGAAAATGAAAAAAATAACAATAATAAAAATGTACTGTTTTGGATAGATGTTTTCATCCACTTGTGTACTGTCATTCATTTTGAGGCTTTTAACAATTATTTGCACAAATTTTATTTTTTTTTCAAGAGTGAAATGATTGAACATACAGGTTCAGTGATCGTTGATTCACACAGAGTTGTACTTATATCAATACAGCTTCACTTTGGTAAAATGTCTTTACATCTAAAAGAAAAAAAATTGTGTAGGTCCTCTGGACGGGTTCTTCTCTAATGAAACGTTTCGTCTCTCCTCCAAGAGACTTCTTCAGTCTGAGAGTTTCAGGCAAAATTCAGGCTTTTAAGCCCAGCCTCCATGTGACTGATACTCACATCACATGGCTATCATTGGCACCTAATTAACACCTATTGTTAACGGGGGTGGAGGGATACTGGCAATGGCCGCGCTGTAGGAGGGGGACAACTGAAAATGGAGGCCTCCACCTCTGTTTAATGATGGACGGTCTTTCTTCACAAAAATGGCTTCTTTTACTCCTCTCTCAAACCAACGTTCCTCTCTATCAAGAATGAGAACATCCTCATCTCTGAAAGAGTGACCGCTGGCCTGTAAATGAGTGAAAACTGCAGAGTTCTGGCCATTAGACACACATTATTACACAGACGCACTACATCTAATGGCCAGAACTCTGCAGTTTTCACTCATTTACAGGCCAGCGGTCACTCTTTCAGAGATGAGGATGTTCTCATTCTTGATAGAGAGGAACGTTGGTTTGAGAGAGGAGTAAAAGAAGCCATTTTTGTAAAGAAAGACCGTCCATCATTAAACAGAGGTGGAGGCCTCCATTTTCAGTTGTCCCCCTCCTACAGTGCAGCTATTGCCAGTATCACTCCACCCCCTGTTAWCAATAAGTGTTAATTAGGTGTCAACGATAGCCATGTGATGTGAGTATCAGTCACCTGGAGGCAGGGCTTAAAAGCCTGAATTTTGCCTGAAACTCTCAGACTGAAGAAGTCTCTTGGAGGAGAG
Organism: Austrofundulus limnaeus; assembly: GCF_001266775.1. Classification (NCBI taxonomy): domain Eukaryota; kingdom Metazoa; phylum Chordata; class Actinopteri; order Cyprinodontiformes; family Rivulidae; genus Austrofundulus; species Austrofundulus limnaeus. The sequence goes on from NW_013952613.1 coordinate 388,653, forward strand.
ACGAAACGTTTCATTAAAGAAGAACCCGTCCAGAAGACCTATACATTTTTTTTTCTTTTTGATTTTTTTACCTGGATTACTGAGATGCATCAGGTCGTCTTTACATTAACATTGCAGGCAAATGCCACCCAAACTTGATTTTTTTTTCCTGAAAGTTTGAACTCCGAAAGTGGTACTAAAGTGTATTCATATCTGGTGTTTTTCAAAGCTACTGCAGTCTGAATGGCAGTGACATTTACTTTACTTCCAGTTTGTTGCTTTGTTCCAAAATTAAAAATGCTGCACCGGAGCATTCGGTCAGAGAGCAATTAAAATATAAACACTGTATTAAAGGAATAAAGCATGTCAGATTTAATCGTCTCTGAACAACAACGTCAGAATCGTCACGCTAACATGTAGCATCCTTGTTTAGATATTTCAGTAAACAGCAAGCTAAATCACATCATTGCTGTGGAGAGTTCATACTGGAGTCCGATGGAAATCACCTTTAAAATATAATAAGAAACCCCAGAAAAAAAATCACATTTTTGCGAAAAATTGGAATTGCACACCTGCAGTGTGAACATAGCTTTAGTAAGTTGTAACTTCAGAACAAGCTTTTGGTATAAATAGGGCTGATATTTGACCAAACTAGCAATCAGATTTTAATTTTTAAATAAAATATTTATTTTTTTTGTTGAACCAGTCCTCAAGGTAGTGCATCCTTTGGTCTATCCTAAACCAACCCATGTCAGTGGGAAAGTACAAAATATTTCAGTCATGCCTGAATGTGTTCCTTTTGGAGCCGGATCTTCTTTAATTGGGCTTTTCAGTTCATGTTGGTGTAAACTGGCTTCACTGAGAACAGTCCCACAGAGCAGACAGGTGTGGACCAGGTCTGGAGTCAAGCTGGCACAGCTGGCTGACTGCTGGCATGGAGAATGGTTTGTCATTTGGATGTGGGTCAGGTCCGACAATGATGGCACTGTTCATAAGATGACATGCCACAACTGGCCCAGTTGTGGTTTAGGTTTACATGGTGCTGGCCCTTGCATGGAACACCTCTGGCAAAGCACATCTGGGCCACCAAAAGGACCATCATTCTTTATGGTTTCTGAGCCGAGTGTCAGTGTGTTAGAGCATCGTTTTGATCAGAATTAGGCCAGACAAATTTTGCTATATAGGTTGACACTGTTGTTTCAACAGTTTTCAGTCCACAAAGTAAATAAACTCTTAAATCTGAGTACAACTACATCTGATTAACTTTTGAAGTTCACTCAATTCAAACTCCTGACACAACCAACTGACCTTAAAAGTGAAGCTCTAAGCCCAATTAAAAATATACACATTTAAACATTTTAGCACTAATTAAAGCTGTCCTTCACAGCAAAACTCTTTCAGTTCAATTTTATAGATATTTAGTTAAATGTTGTGTGGTACTGACTGCGTGTCATTCACAAAATATACTCTGAGTTTTCTCCATTTCTCAATATCTTCACTTAAAACTGCAATAACAGTGTTGGAACCAACACTGTCTGTTAGCAAAACATGTTTTGAACCAGTAAGCAAACTTGCAAAGCTCATAACATAAGCTGTGTTTCCATTGACCATAAAAATGCGCAAACTAGAATTGCAAAAATAAATTTGCTTAATGGAAACACGCCAATTTTGAAAAAAACTTGTTTTTCAACAAAATGGTTTTTACGCTAGGATAAGGTGGTTTTTCAGCCGTATCAAAATTGGTGTATTTCGCAAAACTGCAATGGAAACACTTTTCGCATCACAGGAGTCACATGATAAACAAACAGTTGTTTCTATTGGCGAAAACGACGACAAAGAAGACAACAGGAAGTAGAAGCAGTAAAAGAAAGTAGTAATATCACCAACTACACTTTTCCAAGAACGCTGCATACGTAGCTGGTCCCAAGTAATAAGTGGCTTGTCGCTCGAAAGCCTTCTCCGTCTCCTCTGATGGCTGATGATGATCGTTAGTGCAGTGTTAGCGATATGAATATATCTCATGTAAGTGTTTACATCCGTTGCTGCCATGTTTGTAATGACTTATCGCGAGAACAAACATATTCACGCATGATTTTAATAGCATTTCTTACCTCCTGAGACCCATGCAAAACAGCTTTTTCTGTTTTCTATTTCTTTTTACTTCTATTAACTTAAGATCTGTCAGCTGAACCTGGACATGTTTGGTATCAAAACAAAGTCTTGGCTAAAAGCTCATGGAAACTATTTGTACGTTCATCAAACACAGTTCAAACATCAAGCAGTTGAATCAGAAAGTAAACAAACTGTACAAAATGGGATTGTTGCAAATCTGTAAATACATTACAAATCAATAACAAATCTGTAAAGGAAAAGTTTTTGACATTATTTTTAAAGCAAGTTAAAGTAGATAACTAAATATGTAATAAAGTGTGTTGAAAGATTTTTTTCGCTTGATTTTGAGAGAATATGATCCAACTGACTCAAGTATAATTTCTCATTATTTTATATAATATATATGGTGACAAATAAATGTTTGGATAATTTTCAAAAGAACAAACATTCAGTAACAAGTCTTTTCAGGCATGTAAAGATTTCTTAACATTTGTTTATGGTACCATCATGATCCATCCTGAGCAGAACAACAAAAATGCTAAATTATATCTTTACTAAAACCTCTGTAACTTCACTCCAGTTAATTTTAGCAGCATGAATCTTTGCACATGTAATGTCCCCAAGTGAATTTATGGTTTACACTGTCTAATAAAAAAAAATTATTCAAGTGAGAATGAAAAAAATGAAAAAAAATATGTTCCATCTCCAATAGCTCTAAAACCACACCAACAGTTTTAATACTTGCACTTCTGATGAAATCTCCCAAGGGTTAGCTTTATTTTGGTACTAAGATTATCTAAGTAAAGTTTGTAAATGCTGAGATATACTCAATTGCATTTCGGCATGATATTCTGAGAAAAAACTTCAAGAAAACTCCTTGTGGCTTAACACTGTCATAACGGACTGTTTTTTTCGAAGTTTTCTGCACATTTACAATGGAAACGCAGCTTTTATCATTCAATGTACATCTACAATTCATGGGCATTCGAAGTTAATTAAATTGAAAATAGCCCTCAACAGATAATCCATCTTGGCAAGACAAAAATTACTTCAACATTTTGTAGGTAGACTCCACAAAAGGTTGTGGGCTAGTAACTGAGATTTATTCTTAACATTTTTGAGAGCCTAACACATCTCACCAGATCTCACATTATTGATGTGAACATCTTGTCATTTAAAATACTCTGTGCACATTTATTCAAACTTACTATATTGTTCTCTCAATAACATTCTTGCTCCCCTGTCTCATGTTTAACAATAAGAAACCAGTTTCTTTATTTTTTTTCTTCCTGAGTTTTAATTCATTCTGTATCCTGCAACAATGTGCCTTCTTTGTGTCCCACTTTTGCTGTTTCTTCTTTTAGACATAATTTATGCTTTGAAGATGTTCTGCTCGTGTGCAAGTTCTAAAGATAACCAGAGAACGCTCAGGTGCAAAGGTAGGACACAGAACTAGTTAGTACACCTGTGCTGAAAATGTCTGCTGTGAAATAGTGTTTTAATAATATATGCACCTGTGCAGGTGAGGATATAGAGGTGGGTAAATGCAGCCGTTTTTCCAGAGGGTTATGCTGACTGAGATGAAGAAGTCATCAAGAGCCACACACTGAAGATGAAAAATCATTTTTTGGACAAAAGATATGTTGAATATTTTCAGGGAATTTATTTTTTGATGATGAGTTTGCAGAATAGTTGACATGCTTGGTAAAGATGTCTTTAGTGTCTCCTTGAACACAGGGACGCTCTCTTGGCATGGCAGACATTCTGTCTGACAAAAAAATGGTTTCAAATATAACTGCTGAGCTAAAAGTAGGTGTAGTGATATATGTGCACTGTTTTCAACATTAGCTTTAAGTAGAGCAAAGCGTCTGTGTTAATAACCTTGGTGATTCATTTCAGTTTATTTATATAGCTCCAAGTCACAACAAATATTGTCTCAGGGCACTGTACACAAAAATCAATACAACTAAAGAAGCCAGCAGATTGAGTTGAAAATTCACATCATCGCAGTCTCCCATTCTGAGCAGCACATTGGCTTCAGTAGAAAGAAAAAAACTCCCTTTAATAGGAAGAAACCTCCAGCAGAACCAGGCTCAGGACAGGCGACCATCTGCTTCGACCGGCTGGTTGGGGGACAGGAAAGAGACACAGGTAAACACAGAAGAACTGGCCCAGGTGTATTTTCTTCTGGGAGACAAAGAAAACATGTTATTGACAGAAATAATTACAGCAAACATGTAGAGGAGAGACTAAAAACAGAAGCAGATGGAGGAAATGTGCTCAGTAGCAGCAGAACTAAGGAAAAACTCAGATAACCTAAACCTATATAGACTGGTTTAAATCAGACCCTGTCCTTCACTTTGCTTCGTACAAGGGTCTGGACTTGCTGACTAGAGAAGCGTTTCTTGCTGGAGGCGTGGCCTCTGCTGAAGTTTAAAATGATTGGATCAGTTGGCTGCGACGTATGTCGCTGTGAAGGAGGCTGAGCTAAGAAGCTAACCGGAAATTGCGTGTGCTGTGAACAACCCTACTGAGAGGAGAAATATACCGAGCCGAACGAGACTACTGAGAGCTGCTGCTTTGTCAGACAAATTTAATTTAATTTGGAAGCCTTATCAACACAGACTGGCTTCATTCACTTCCTCCACTGCCGTATGCTAAAATAACTAGCAGACACTGCACAGAACATCGACGTCGTTCAAAACTCCACCTCCTGTTTGCTGATTGGCCCAGGTAAAATAAACTACAAGCAGTCACTGAGCAGAAAATCGACGCTCTCTTCTCTGATTGGTCCGGCTAAAAATCTGCCAGCGAAATCCATCTCATTGGGAGAAGAAATAAATGCTCTCTTTTATGGCCAGATCAACTTGAATTCAGTGACTAAAGTCTGACTTATTTGTGTGGTCTCATGTTTACACAGAGAGGTCATTTATTTCCTTAAACAGAAAAACCCATGAATTACCTTATTACACCTAAGAAGTGTAGGTGCACTAATAATTACTACACAAAACTCACAAAATTCTTGAGCTGGTGAACACAGGTAGCAAGGAGAGAGCCTGACGTGCAGCAGGAGCTGGGACAATGCAGCACTGATGACTGTTGGCTCAGGATGGGAGACTGTGAAGAAGTGATTCAACACAATCTGCTGGCTTCTTCTTTAGATTGTTCTGTTTATGTACAGTGTCCTGTTGTGACTTGGCGCTGTATAAATAAACTGAAATGAAATTGAATTGAATTGATGTGATGGTGACAGAAGACTGAATAGGAATGATCTGATGCGGACGTGGAAGGCAGCTGGGGTGTCTGATGAGTAACAACAGGTGAGAGTGGCTGATGGAAAAACACAGAACAGACAGAGGGAGAAAATGAGAAATGACAAGTGAAACTGATGACCAGAGATAAGAAACAGAGAAAAAAATGAAAAGTAAAAACAGTAAACCGTAACAGATGACCAAAATTTCTAACAGAACATTAGCTTTTTTGGCAATGTCATTTGTGTCCGGTGTGAGACTCTGTTCTCCTGGCTAAATATTGCATCAGCATAAAAAATACAATTTCAAAACACTTTAAATACATTCAAATCTTGAAGGATTCGTGGACCTCTTCTATGAACTCTGATCTTTAGTTCTTTCCATAGATTTTCTGTTGGATTCAGGTCAGGTGATTGGCTGGGCCATTCCAGCAGACCCATTCTCACTCCCAAGTCGTCACATATTGATGCTTTTCAAGGTTCCCTGTACGTCCGATTGTGACGCGCAGGGTACCCC
>NW_013952613.1:395003-404834 GCF_001266775.1 Austrofundulus limnaeus
GTTCTTTCCACTTCTGAATTATGGCCCCAACAGTGCTCACTGGAACCTTCAGAAGTTTAGACATTCTTCTGTAACCGATGCCATCATTATRCTTTGCAACAATAAGGTTGTGAAGGTTGTGAGAGAGCGCTTTACTTTTACCCATCATCAGATGGTTTGATTTCTTTGTATGAATGGATCACTTTGGTTGTTACCAACATCTGGTGAAAATTTCATATCATTAGCACCTCTAGTAATATATTTACTGAGAAAAATGTTGACGTGTTCAATACTTATTTTACCCGCTGTAAATCAGGAAAATTATCAAGGCTGCCCACACTTTTGCACCCCACTGTACTACCTACCCACCCACCCACCTACCTACCTACCTAAACAAATGTTGTTAGTGTTTGTACCTTGAGGAAACTGTTTGCAAGATTTTTTTAACTAAATGTAACTAATCATGTAAAATATATACATGCAACCTTGAAATAAAGCACATTCAGTTGATTGTGACTCGATGAAGGTTTTATTGTTTGTGCTCAGCAGCTGCTGGATGAGAAACACTCGATTACATGGTGCTGAAAGCCACACATCTCACTGGTGACATACAAGACCTGAACAAAATGTGACAGGAAGCCAGTACAGTAGCAGTGATGGGAAGTCAGTCTCTGAGGAAACCTGAGCTAAACACTTGAATCAGCCAATAAAAATATTTCAGCTGATTTAAATCATCTAAATTATGTTTCCTCTCTAACCATCCTTTAGAGTTTTTATCTGGTTTGCAACTTTTTGCTCTGAAGCCTCTGATAGTAAAGTAAAATTTTTGCATGACAATTCTCTTTTTAATATTTTTACTTGTAAACCTTTGTCATCTTGAAGCATAAAGATTCATGTTTGATGAGACAAACACGCTAAAATAAAATCTGCAGCGTTGTTTCTGTCAAGACGTGATAAATTTGTCAAACTAGAGAGCTCCAACAGGTGGACGTATGGAAACTCTGATAATGTGACTAGGAGGGAGAAGTCATGTGAGGTAAATGTCAGCCTGTATTTAACTCTGCAGAGAGGAGGGAGAGAAATTAGGTGAAAGGGTCATGAGAGGAAGAATACCTACTGGCAGAAACGAAAGAGAAGATAAACATCTTTAGATTGTTTCAAGAAGGGAAGAAAATTAGTAGAGTTGTACTGAAAAATGTGTGGTTAAATAAATGTTAGAAACTAATTTAAATGTGTACCATTTACTGGGTTTAGCAAAAAAAACGTTATGTTTTATTTTCCTTTTGTACAAAATTATTTTATCATATATCTTATGTAAATTAGATTTTAGGGACAGATAGTAAGGTTTTTTTTCATCCGCTTTGGAAGATTTTTTATCATTGAGGGATTCTGTGGGAGAATAAGTTGCAAGACAAAATCTGCAAGATTTGCTTCCACAATGAAGAAAGCCAATGGTCACTGCAAATATTTCACAAACTTTAACTGCATAGGTGAGATAAAAAAATATATGAATATGAACATTGCATATGTACTGTGCATGACCGTACTTCTTGTGCCATTCCTGCTAAGCAGCAGTATTTGTTCAGTAGTCAGAAGTCAAAAAGAAAAAAAAACTGTATAGGTCTTTTGGACGGGTTCTTCTCTAATGAAACGTTTCGTCTCTTCTCCAAGAGACTTCTTCAGTCTGAGTTTCAGACAAAATTCAGGCCTTTAAGCACTGCCTCCATGTGACTGATACATCACATGGCTATCATTGACACCTAATTACACCAATTGTTAACAGGGGGTGGAGTGATACTGGCAATAGCAGCACTGTAGGAGGGGGACAACTGAAAACGGAGGCCTCCACCTCTGTTTAATGATGGACGGTCTTTCTTCACAAAAATGGCTTCTTTTACTCCTCTCTCAAACCAACGTTCCTCTCTATCAAGAATGAGAACATCCTCATCTCTGAAAGAGTGACCGCTGGCCTGTAAATGAGTGAAAACTGCAGAGTTCTGGCCATTAGATGTAGCTCGTCTGTGTTGGGACATTCTTTTGAACAGTGGCTGCTTTGTTTCCCCGACAAACAAACAAAGCAGCCACTGTTCAAAAGAATGTCCCAACACAGACGAGCTACATCTAATGGCCAGAACTCTGCAGTTTTCACTCATTTACAGGGCAGCGGTCACTCTTTCAGAGATGAGGATGTTCTCATTCTTGATAGAGAGGAACGTTGGTTTGAGAGAGGAGTAAAAGAAGCCATTTTTGTGAAGAAAGACCGTCCATCATTAAACAGAGGTGGAGGCCTCCATTTTCAGTTGTCCCCCTCCTACAGTGCTGCTATTGCCAGTATCACTCCACCCCCTGTTAACAATAGGTGTTAATTAGGTGTCAACGATAGCCATGTGATGTGAGCATCAGTCACATGGAGGCAGGGCTTAAGAGCCTGAATTTTGCCTGAAACTCTCAGACTGAAGAAGTCTCTTGGAGGAGAGACAAAACGTTTCATTAGAGAAGAACCCGTCCAGAAGACCTATACAATTTTTTTCTTTTTGATTTTTTACCTGGATTACTGAGATGCATCAGGACAGTAGTCAGAAGTGTTGAAGAGAACATGCATGAGTGTCACACATATAAAGCACTGGTACAAATGGCAACTCTACTTTCAGGATGTCACAATGAGTCCGGTGCCAGAATAATACCACGTTTAGAAACAGGGTGAGAAGCCCTGTAATCCAGAGGGAGCTCTGACTAAAGCTGCTGCTCTGCTTCATAAGAAGATCAGCTGAAGTGGTCCGGGCATCTGATGAGGGGGACTGCTGGGTTCCTCAGTCTGGATATGTTTTTGAGAATGGAAGGAGAACCCTGAGCAGACACAGGACCTGTTAGAGGTTCTGTGTACTGTATACTCTTTGGCCTGGGAACACCTTGGGATCTTTGGGAGCTGGGATACTGAGTATTTGGCTCAGCTCAAAAGTTCAGATCTCAAACAGCTCCAGAAATGCCCCCTGTCATAAAGAGTGGAATTTTCTGCAGACGAGACTGATCAAAGAAGGCAAGACAAGCTTGTCTTAAAAGGCATTGAACCTTTTTTATGAACAAAACTTGAAAAATGCTCTGAACATCTTTGAATCTAAATTAAATGTTGTGTATAATAATGAGATTAATCATGATTATTCTAATTCTAAATATCTTGAGATTAATCGCAATTTTAAAAAAATTATGTATGCCCTGCACTAAAAAAAAAGCATGCTTCTTTAACTGGATTTGTACATAAAGTGAAAAACCTGCAAATCCAAAATCAAAGTAATGTAAAGGACTGGAAAAAAAAGTAGAAAATGTAATCATCAGTATGTTTATTATTTGAGGCGTTGTTCATTTCTTCAATCATTCGTAAAACTGCCCTTCCTCAGAAAAATGACAGTGAAAGACAAATAGGTAATAAAGGCAACCAAAGGATGAATGAGGATTAAAACTACATTTTAGTTTTCTTACTGAAACAATCCGTTGTATTGAAATTTAAGATCATTTATAAGCTTTAAGGTACTTTAAAAATGTCAAACTTGTATTTTTGTCATGGTTTTGTTTGTTTGTTTGTTTGTTATTTCATGTAGGTTTTTGAGTTTTCTTTGTGATACTTTATTGTTCATTTTAAAGGGTCATTGTATTTTTTTTGCTGTATTTTTTTTATCCTTTTTCATCTCATTACATCAGTTCTTCTCAATGTGTCTCACCTGTCTCTAATTCATTAATTAGACCAGCTGCATCCAGTTTTCCCTTATTTCCCTCAGCACTTATATTCCCATTTCTCCTTCACTCATCAGTCTATCATACTGTTTGGTAGATAACATTAGCTTATGTGCTCCTTATTGTTTTCCTTTCTTTTTGACTACCACCTTATCCGCAATTCCATCATTTGTGCATCTATTTCTCAAATCCTTGAGTTTTGGTCTGCATCTATGGGTCCTAGCTCACCGAATCCTGCAGCTGAAACCTTAATATAGTAGTTCAAATATGTTCATGCAGGTAAATAAATGTTTGCAGGTTAAGTTCCCACAGTGTTTTCTCTGCAAAAACCCAAATGCCTATTCAGATGTAGTGCCAGGTTCTGACAGCCAGTAATAATACATCTGCAGCAGAGAAACTGATGAAGGATGGGTTCTTATTAAAGGGCTTCAGCCTGGGTTTTGCACAAACCTTTATACATAAAACAAAATCTAAATAAAAGTTCAACAAATCCAGGACAATATTACCAAAGACAATGATGCAACTTTGTCTGAAAGCCCATGTTGGTTCACATCACCTTGTTGAGGAAAAAACACATTTCGCAAAAAGGAAGCAAAGCTGGAAAAATGACTACTAATATAGTTATTGAAAGGTGCCACATCATGTGTAAATTGATTTAAGATGAGAAAGTTATAATCTTATTGTGTCAGACTAAATTCTGACAGTTTATAATTTACTGCTCCTTCATTTGAAAGAAAAGACAAAACTACACAAAAAATAATGTACTGCATGGTGGCTTGATCAGAAATTGTGCACTGCATTTTTGTTGTTGTTAATGCTGGCTTTTGTAGCATTACAATGCACAATAGAGACAAAATTAGAAACAAAAAAGAATAAAATGTTCCCATGATTGAAGATAGGACTTTGGCTAAACAAGTAGAAAAAATTCGGGCCACTTTGATGTTCTGGTGTCAAATTTTAAATGAGCCACAGAAAGTTGGACTTCATGTTCCAAGATTTATTTACCCCATCACTGATCATGTTTTATGTAACTAGGAGATTTCATCACAGAGTGCGATGATGTCCCACACAAATGTGCAAAGACTTTGCTCAAACTGCAGGTCTTAATGTTCAGTTTAGATCTGATATTTCACATTGTTATTCACAAAGTAATTTCAATGCAACCATCATCAGACTTCATCCATGTTCCTGAAGGGACCTCCATGCACAGAAGACATGATGTCAGTACGATTCAGCACCAGTGTTTGTATGATATGCAGTACAGTTGTATGTATGGTGTACATTATTATCCAGGATAAAATGAAACCAAAAAAACTTATGAAGTAAATGTAGGCGTGGAGTTCCACACCTACAGTAATACTGCAGGATGTTGGAATTTTTAATGAATTACCTAATGTTACTTCGTGTGTGTTTACTTCTACTTTAGTGATGTAAGTCAGATAAAATCCAACATAACCATTCAGACTAAGAGTCACTTTGTAAAACATCAGATATACCCAATTTTAGCACCATATATGAAAGTGGCCTACAGCAGATCAGATTTGAAAAATCTAATTTGTTGCATTCAAACGATCCAAAAAAAAAAAGTCAGGTATGGGTCAGTGTACTTTTTGGTCATTTGTCTTTTTCATTTTGCTTGTAAATAAATAAACGTTAGCTAATTACTTATATGTTTCTTTAAATAACTAACTGCAGATTGCATATTTTATTAATCTAACTAATCTTGCTAATTTCTTTTTAAAATCTGTTTTTCAAGTGTCCCCTTAAATGGTCTGATAATGGGATGCTAACCAGACAGCCACAATATGTTAGCTGATAGTTTGTCTGTATATCTTAGGTGATTCAAACTGGTTCCAGGAGCTTCTGGTGCTTTAAGCGCCTGAAGTCTTCCTTCAACAAGTCCATGGTGAGGAACTTAATGATGTCCTGTGAAACCAATTGCAGCTTTAACGAAAATAAAAAGACAGACTGTTTTTCCATTTTGTTTAGTATGGACAAATGAATAACCCTCTGTTTTTCATTTCAGTATTTGTTTTAAAATTATAACATTAATGAACATCCATTTCTCATTTTTCAATACCTGTTTTTAAAATAAAAAAACCGAATGAACAAAAAGTACACTGATGGTGTACTGATGATATGGGTCAAAATTGGACAAAAGAAAACCCCTGATTTGGGCTACTTTAGCCTAAATGTTAAAAAGTTTGCAAACAAACTTTCAACAGTTTTTATACTTGTTCAGTTTATACACTAAAGCATTTTTTTATTATCTCATTTCACCCAGTGTGTCTCACAGCTGTAGGATGTGCGACTTTTCTCTTGAATCACCCTGGTTTGCAGAGTGTACACACCAACATTCTTTTGACATCCAGTGTATCTGAGCTCAGATTTGTTATTTTGTTGTTTTTAAACTCGATTTCTAACTTTTCAAAAGTTAGCCCTCCGGGCTCTGGCAAAGTAACTTTTTATTTTTCATTAGAGCATAAATTTAATCAGTCCTTAATGTTTCTTGTAGAATATCAGAGTGGGACATCTAATTCATTATATTTAAAGAGCAATGTTTATTTAATATACATAAATAAATTACGGTATTAAAGAGAGAAATATCCCCAAACTCTGGGAGTAAACAAGAATTAACGCTAGCGTAATCGGCTTCTGTTTTAGGCAACATGGTGAAGTGAAGCAGCTTTTTAATCCTGAAAACTCTGACTAAACCTGAAGTGACCTCTCTAATCCCTCACACTAATCCTGCTTCATGACAATAAAGGCTCATTCTGACCATTGAAGTAGAATAAAATCATTCTCACTTGTACATTTTCAACTCATCAGAACTTGTTGCGACAGAAACAATTCAGAACCTATAATTCAGACTGACATGACACGGTCACGCTCAGACTCCTGTAAAACAGTCAGCAGATTCAAGCTTGCACAACAGAGAAATTCTCACACATTCCCAGGTGGAGCTTGTTGATCACGACCGATGGGAAAGACAGTTGACTCAAGTTTACTCACCTCAAACTACCTGCTGACAAAAAAAGTGTGCATTCCAGACATAGACGACATGAACCACCCATCATTTTATAGTCACACCTACATGATCATGATGGCATGCATGATTAATTATTGATATAAATCTGATACAAAAACACCCAAATTATTTGATGATCAGCAACAAACACTCAGTTATAGTAGCTGGTGTTCAGCTCCCATTGGATGTCCTGAGTAAAGAAAACACAAGGACTACACAAAGCTTACTGTGGATTTACAGTGTGATGATTTGTGTGGTGCTGTCTTCTTGAAGTCCACCACTTTTTTATAATCTTCAAAGGATTTACCTCTAGGTTGTTCTGGCTGCACCAGTCTACCAGACTGAATGCCTGGTAGTCTGGTTGCACCAGTCTACCAGACTGAATGTCTGGTAGACTGGTGCAACCAGACTACCAGACATTCAGTCTTCCACCTTTAGGTAGATTTGTCTTGACTGGAGAGGAGTCCAGCAAGAGTGATGTAGGGGTAACCCTGGTGAAATAAACATTTCTATTTTTGTCTTTGATTTTGCTTTTACACTTATAAGAAGAAAGTCATTTTAAAGTTTGTTTCTATTTCTTTAAGTGAATAGAACAATATGTTCTATATATATTTCATTTAATCTTCTATTAGAGGTTATAATCAATATATCATTACTCAAAGTTTTATTGAATTAATCTTTGCATCTCTCTTTATTCCAGAAGATTAACACTGTGAAAAGAAAAAGAGTTGAAATGTGTTTTATTGTTTTTCTTAGTACTGGGTTATTAATCATGGTTTTATCATTTTTCTTAATTGGTTTAAAGATTAATAGTTGTGTACTATTAATTTTTACTRTTAATCCATCTGTGCAAAGTGGATTGTTCTGATTTATAACCTTAGGTGAAGTGATTTTTAAGACACAGTTTAGTCTGTCTGTCCAGACTGCCAAGGTCTTTTGCTGATAAACAACACCGCAGCTGGCCGCAAGTGTGGGAAAAACAGATTGTTTTCTTTCTCACTTTTTTTCCTCTCAAGGAACTAATTTTCTGTTCACATAGTTAACAGTAGTTGTTCGTGTCTGTTCGTCGGAGTAAATGGTTCTTGTCTGGGTCTCTCTGAGGAGTGAGTCCGTCTCTGGACACCTGTCTGTCTGGATGGAGTCTGAGTGTCACTAACATGCCGAGAAGCACTGTACTGAGACCGCGCCTGAAGCCACTGGCTCGCTAGGGGTGAGACAGGAGTCTCCCTCCTCAGCCCCCTGATGTCATGACAGACATTGTCCATCTCTGCGGACTTCGGATGCCGACACTCTCAAAACCTTCTACCTGCCTGTTCGGTTCTGTCTGAAGACATCTAAAGGTAGAAAAAACGTTTGCTGAGATAAAACGTCGGAGTGAAGTCTAGCTTCGGAAGTGTCTGGTCTTTGACATAATGCTGTGTGCTGGTCTGGTCTTGACTTGTAGAGAACAAGTGCTAAATTCACTAATTTCTTTTCCTCCTATCCTTAAAGCTTAAACCTTTATCTTTATTCTCTTATTTACTTAAAAACTTAGTTAAGCAGCGTGCCAGTAAATTACAACACCTGAAATTTACTGTTTGTGACAACTCTGAGGTAGAATTTTTATGTCGAAAATATAACTTGTGTTCATTTATTCATATAATATTTTTAATAAATGTTTGTATGTTTAATCCTGTTCCTATATCTAAAAATAAATTACTTTATTTTGGAAATACGTTCAGGTCACAAGTTTTCATTTCTCATTCATGATCAGAATGGGTCTTGTCAGTGTCTGAGATTTCATAATGCAAAGATCTTGAGTGAGGGATTATTTTGTGAGATTGGGCTGGTCCTAATTTCATAGAGTAGTTCTTACAGTGATATCATCTTCAAACTTCAGGATCTTGATAGACTGGATTACAGAGTAAAGACCAGTGGGGAAAGAACAGAGCCTTGCGGTGTTATTTATGGTGCTGATGGTCATCATGTCCAAGAATATTCCCAGTGTACCCTGCTGCTTCCTGTTAGTCAAGAAATCTGAGATCCACTTGCAGATTGGGGCTGAAACATTCATCTTGTAGAGCTTGTTCTGCAGCAAAGCCAGAAAAAAATGGCATAGGCAGAGCTGAAGTCTACAAACAGGATCCAGGGACGTCCAGGTGCTGAAGAATACAGAGTAGGGCCATGTTGGCAATGTCGTCTACACACCTGTTGATATTGTAGGGAAAATGCAGGAGGTCCAGAAGGTGGTCAGTGACTTTAAAGGAGGAACAGTACCAGATTTTCAAAAGACTTTTCATCCCTACAGAGGTCATGGTCATCAAGTTCTGTATCTATTGCTTTTGTGGGATTGTAATGATGGTTGAGCCTTGAAACAAGCTGGCAACTCTCCAGTGAGATATTGACGATATCTGTAAACACAGGAGGCAGTTGATCGTCACAGTGCTTCACTGTGGATGATGACACACAGTTAGATTCCGCAGCTTTGTGGGGTTTTGCCTCTTGAAGAAATAGTCAACATTCCTTTTCTAGAAAAAGAGAAATGTGGTAGGTGTGGGGATGGAAGAGCATTTTGAAGTGGGTGGAGATATTGAGAAGGGGATAATGAACAGAGTGGTGGGAATGGTGTTCCCAAAACAGCAGCAGAAAGTGTTAAGCAACAGTTAAGGTTGTGACAGAATGGGGTACTTCAGACTTGTAGCTCTGTCTGAGCCTTGCAATAGAAGCAGAGTTGTCAGCTTAATAACTGCTTTTAAAATTTCTCAGCAAACAGCATTTAGCACTTCACAATTCCTTGCTAAACTTGGTCTGTCCTGACTCCTAAACTCCTAGTATTTCTGCCCCCTCAGCTGACTGAGTTCAGATCTGAACCAACATATTTGATGTTCTTCAAAGCAACCTCAGTCTGAATGGTTATGTTCCATTTTATTCACTGTTTCAATCTAAGAGGTATACGTAAGCAAATCGATGCAAGGATGACACCAGCCTCATACAAATCAAACCTTGGAACTCTACTTCTTGAGCTACAGAACACAAATCCTGATGCTTCGTCTTGGTTCTTAAAATTTGCCTAGTCCTGAATGACTAAATCTACAGCAACATAGTATATATATATA
>NW_013952613.1:407189-416843 GCF_001266775.1 Austrofundulus limnaeus
ATATATAGGTATATATTAGCTAATTTTTAAATGTGAAATAGACAAATTTTCACAACAAACATACAAAGATACAAAAAAGGTTGAAATATTTCTGTTTCTTCAGCACAGGATAATAATACTGCACTGGTGCCAGTTTTCACCACATCATATCTGCCAGGTTGTGTTTATCTGCTCCACAACAATAAGGCCTGAATTGCACAAGGCAGAATGTTGCAATGTTTACCTGGCAGGGAAAAAAAAAGTAGGCGCCGACAGCAGGTGTTGTGCTAAATTGGGGATCACAGGGTCCAGGTTTTCGTGGACTTTAAAACTACTGAGTTGTCTTTGCACAAGTGGAACCTACAAATGCAAACAAAGAAAGAAGAAAAACAAGGTGCCCCCCAAAAACTGAGCTAAAGTTTAGGTCACTAACACTCTGTTGCTTTTTTGTGATAAAAAGCACAGGAGGTCATCACGTGATAGAAAACAGACAACCACATGGGTAAACTCCTGATTCAGATCCCTACCACCTGTTGTTTCATACATGTAATTGAAACTTTTGAAATTGATTTCAAAAGTTATTTAAAATCATTCACACAATTTATTGTGTGAATGCCAATATGGCATTCACATTGAGATCATTTTTTCTTTCGTACGTTATTTGGCACCTTTCTCGTTCCACAATTTTTGTGCTACTTCAAGCATTCATATATCAAAACGTTCAGCTTTTTCTTGCAGTGCCGGCTATGATTTTTGGGATTTCAGCTATTTATACTTTTTTTTAGCTATTTCAACTTTTTAGCCACTTTTTTCCATTGACTTTGAATGGGGCTATTTTCAACAACCTTAAAATCCTTCAAATAGTGTCTAAATCTTTACAAAACCGTACACAACTTATTCTGGTTATGCTCTATGTTACTCTCTTGTGCAAATTTTAGCTACTTTTTTGCTATTTTTAGCTTTTTTCTGCTATTTCAGCTAAAATTCTAATTCTTTCTGCTATTCTTCTGCTTTTTTCTGCTTTGTTATACTTTTTCTGCTAATTTGTGCTATTTTTGCTTCTTACAGTTTCTTTCTGCTATATTCAGCTATTTTCTACAAATTTAGCAAAATCTTAGCTGTTAACTAAAGTTAGCTTTCTAAGCTAATTACACACTTTTATGGAGGTATTTCAATTTAATTCTGCTAATTTCAGCAAACGTGCCCCTTATGCATCCTTATGGTAATTCAAATGTTTCCAGCTAGTTTTTACCTGTTTTACTGAAAACTTCGGCTGTTTTAGCTATTTTACTACAATTGATCACTTTTTAGTAGTTTCATGGGTTTATTTCTGCAAATTTTGGATTATTTTATAACCATTTCACCATCTGGATGCTACTCTCAACTTGAGTCTGCTAGTTAGCTTATTTTTATGCTAACTTTAGCTTTTTGCTGCTGTAATAGCTAAAATTGTACTTCTTTCTGCTATTCGTATGCCTTTTTCTGCATTTACACTTTTTTCTGCTAATTTGTGCTATTCATGCTCCTTAGTTGCTTTCTTCCATATGTCAGCTATTTGCTACAAATTTAGCTAAATTTTAGCTGTTATTAGCCAAAGTTAGCTTTCTAAGCTAATTACACATTTTTGGAGCTATTTCAACATAGTTCTGCTAAATTTAGCAAACTTATGCTCCTTATGCACCTTTATGCTAATTAAAATGTTTGCAGTTACTTTTTAGCAGTTTTAGTAAAAACCTCGGCTGTTTTATCTATTTTGCTTCAATTGATCACTTTTTAGAGGTTTAATGGGGTTTTTTCTGCTGATTTAGAATTTTTTACTTTAATTTCACCATCTGGGTGCAACTCTCAACTTGATTCTGCTACCTTTAGCTTATTTTATGCCAACTTTAGCTTTTTGCTGCTACATTAGCTAAAATTCCACTTCTTTCTGCTATTCTTCTGCTTTTTTCTGCTTTGTTTTACTTTTTTCTGCTAATTTCTGCTATTTATGCTTCTCACAGTTGCTTTCTTCTATATTCAGCCATTTGCAACAAGTTTAGCAAAATTTTAGCTGTTATTAGCCAAAGATAGCTTTCAAAGCACATTTTCTTGGAGCTATTTCAACTTAGTTATGCTAAATTCCGCAAACTCGTGCTCCTTGTGCATCCCTATGCTAATTCAAATGTTTCCAGCTACTTTTTAGATGTCTTTACTGAAAACTTTGTCTGTTTTACTTATTTTACTTCAAATGATCACGTTTTAGTAGTTTTATGCTTTTTTCCTGCTAATTTTAGTTTTTTATAACTATTTGCTACTTTCAACTTGAGTCTGCTACCTTTAGCTTATTTTATGTTAATTTTAGCTTTTTGCTGCTATATTAGGTAAAATCCTACTTCTTTATGGTTTTTCTTAGGTAATTCCTATTTTTTGTAATTCCTTCTGCTAATTTGAGCTGTTTGTGCTTCCTACAGCTGCTTTCTGTAACATTCAACTAATTGCTGCAATTTTAGCTAATGTTCAGCTGATATTAGCTAAATTTAGTTCAAATTATTAGTTTTTGGCCAATTGTTAATATATTGAACTAAAAATTAATATACTGGTAGCTGAGACTTTCCTCTAGCATAAATAGCAGCCAAAATAAAAATCCAAGATGGCCACCAAAGATAGTTTTAAAGGCCTTTTACTTAGCCAACATTTGTTATTGACGTGAAAACTTATGTACTGGTAGCTGAGAGCAAGCTCTATAACATATGAAGCCTCAAAAAAATTCAACAATTGTAGCTATTTTGGCTACTTCTTTCCCATTGGAAATAAATGGAGCTTTACTCAGCATCCTTAAATTTCTTCAAAATGTTTCTTAATCTTTACAGAACCTTACAGATTATACACTGGTTTTGCTCTTATTAAATTCCTTGTGACAGTTTTAGCTACGTTCATGCTAGTTTTAGCTTTTTCAGATATTTCAGCTAAAATTCTTCTTCCTTCTAATATTCTTCTGCCTTTTTTACTTTTTGTGCATTTTTCTGCTAATTTCAGTTATGTATGCTTCTTACAGTTGCTTTCTGCTATATTCAGCTATTTTAACCTTTAGCGCTTAGATTTTTTATGCTATTTCAGCTATATTTTGCTCCTTTTTACTGTTTTTCTGCATTTATTTTTGCTTCTTTCAGCTTTTCCATTTTAACTTACAATAATAGTTTTGCTAAACATGTTCAGCTCAATTTCAGCTTCTTCAGCAGCTTTCAGCTAAAGTTTTCTGCAACAGGCATTCACACTAGTGTTTTTGCAGGAAATGCAATTTCTCTAGTTTAAAATATATTTTAATACCTAAAGTGCTGTAATAGCATCTGGCTGCAGAGGTTTTGGTTCACGACACAAAAACAGTAACTGTTGGCCTCACTGACAGCTAAGGTCATTTATAGATTACAATGAGTTGTTACCAATAAGCACAACTGTTACGTGGGTAATTATGCAATAAGGGATTATACACACACGTTGCTTTGGGTATTTGTTGGTGTCACAGTTTGTTTTGACTTGCATCATGTTTAAGCAGTTGTCTAAAAACGTTTGAGGTCAACAGGTTAAAAGACTCTGTGTTGATAGGTGTCATGCGACTCCTGGGGAGGCCTGTAGGTCTCACATTCCTTTGTCTGACATAAACTAATCATAGATCAGCAGTCTGGTTTACAAATGTGTTGTTTTCTAAAAGATAAATACACCTAAAAAAAATAATTAAAAGCCTATAGTGTTGGGGTAGCAGATAAAGAGACTGGACAAAGGTTCTCTTCCTGCTTTGAGTTCTGCATTAAGGACAGCAGAGTCCTCATACTGAAGAATCACACAGATTTAATCTGCTGTTGGCAGAGCAGGAGGAATTCAAACAGGATGACCAATGATTGTAGACTTGCCATGCTGAGAAGGCAACTCCTGTTTGCAGATTGGTAGAGCTGAACCAATATGTGAACAATGTTATTGTACTCTCAATAAAGGAACAGTAGGATCAAAAAGAAAAAAAATTGTATAGGTCTTCTGGACGGGTTCTTCTCTAATGAAACGTTTCGTCTCTCCTCCAAGAGACTTCTTCAGTCTGAGAGTTTCAGGCAAAATTCAGGCTTTTAAGCACTGCCTCCATGTGACTGATACTCACTATCGTTGACACCTAATTAACACCTATTGTTAACAGGGGGTGGAGTGATACTGGCAATAGCAGCRCTGTAGGAGGGGGACAACTGAAAACGGAGGCCTCCACCTCTGTTTAATGATGGACGGTCTTTCTTTACAAAAATGGCTTCTTTTACTCCTCTCTCAAACCAACGTTCCTCTCTATCAAGAACGAGAACATCCTCATCTCTGAAAGAGTGACCGCTGGCCTGTAAATGAGTGAAAACTGCAGAGTTCTGGCCATTAGATGTAGCTCGTCTGTGTTGGGACATTCTTTTGAACAGTGGCTGCTTTGTTTCCCCGATGTATAACTGGTCGCAGTCCTCCTGGCACTTAACAGCATGTACAACATTGCTCTATTTGTGCCGGGGCACCGGATCTTTGGGGTGAACCAGCCTTTGCCGTTATGTGTTTTGGGGTTTGAAAGCCACTAGGAACAGTAGAATGTTCTTAAGCTGATCCTAAATGTTCTTAGGTTTCAGAGTAAACACAGTCACTGATGACACTTACTGAGGATCTCCTCCAGTTTTAATGAGCTTCATTCAAAATCTGTAACAGTAACAGGCTTTGCAGTTTTTGTGAACTTTTTCTTAGTATTGTCACATCTGGAAAGGACTGGTTTTGAACATTTTGTTCACTAAGTTGTGATCAAAGTTGGAACTTATTTTTTAGTTTAGCAATCCATGAATGAACAAAAAAAACAGCAAGTGTTCTACGTAACCATTAAAAAGGAACAGGACTTTCATACTTTTTTGTTCTAAAGTGGCAACAACACATTTCTTAAAATACCATTTTTAACATTCCATCTGCGCTTGGGTCAAAACTCCCATAAGGCCTTACTTAGTGGTTTTTTTTTTTTTACCCAAGGGCAGCAAGAGGCTATAATGTAGTTAAAAATATAAACAAAAAGTAAAACAGTAACTAGAGGCACCCAGAGAGCTAAAACCTCCACCAAGGCCATTTCCCCTAGCCTACAATAGTGAAGAATCATTCAAAAAATTCCTGGATCCGGATCGTGATCTGGATCATCACCAAAATTTAATGGTGTGTTCCTTTGGCCAATACCCACCTGTGGTAAAAATGTAATGAAACCCCATCCATAAGTTTTTGAGTAATTTTGTCCACAGTCAGGCAGGCAGACAGACAGACAGAAGCAACTGAAAGTGGAGGTAACAAATGTAAGACATTACTTACTCATAATACACAGTAGTTAACTCGTAAAATATTGTGTGAGTTCATTAATGCCCACCTTTCATGGCAGTGGGTGATAATGTAATTGCCTTTATATTTATTTTTCTGTTGGTTTTTTTTTTTTTGAAAGTGACACATGAATAAGTGGCCATTTTAATAAAACTTGCAGAATAATAACTGAAAATGCATCTGTGACTGATTAACAATTGGAGTTAATTTGGTTCAAGTTGACTGCCACAGCCAACTGACCTTAGCAAATACAAAATCGGCAATAACTCAGTCAGTTTCACAGATATTAAACCACGCTTTGTTGTGCTAGTAGCCGAGTCATCCTTAACACAAACTTGGAGAGCATTGGTATCTGTTGTAGCAGGAAGTGTGCATTACTTAAAGGAATGCTTTTTTTATTTGAGTATGCTTTCTCTTCTGTAGCAGTGCATCCGTCCGTCCATCCACCCATCCATCCATCCATCCATCCATCCATCCATCCATCCATCCATCCATCCATCCATCCATCCATCCATCCATCATCCATCCACAGGTTTGCAGTAGTGGAAAGAGGCCTCTTAATATTTATTTATATTTATTTATGTCATCATCTTTTCATCAATTTTCAGCATTGTTTTTACACAAGAAAACTGCACATAAAACTGCAGTTTTCTTTTACAATGTCATATGTGTTGCAAAATAGTTTCCCACCACTTAAATGTAATATTTAGAGAAACCTTCTTGCACAGACTTCTGCAATATTTGGTGGCGAATGCAATCTTTTAACATCTGATGTGTTTTTCTCTTAGAATTATTTAAAATATCATGAATTTATAATCAAATATACAGGCTCTATCAGTTGGGTGGGGGAAAACAACATATAGTTAAAAAGTATAATTATCTTTATAAGGTTAATAAGGATTCAACTTTGGTCAGTTTTAAGGGGCTTTTTCTTTATGTAGAAAAACCCTAACCACAGTCAGCACATATCAGTGATAAACATGGTGTCCAGCTGGAAGAACACAAAGTCTCTGTTTGATTTGACTGTCCCCGTGAGTGAACACCGGTCCTAGATGGTGTTCTGACTTTTAACGGGGTCATTTAATCCTAATTTACTACACGCTGCACTTTGATTCTGGCTTTACTGATGGCAGATCACAGAGTGATCAGAACATTTTGTGATCATTGAGGTTTAATGTGCCAGCGTGAGGCTATTACTGGATTATGTTTTGGCTTGTTGTCAGTGCAAAACATTTTTATGATTGGCTGCAAATCTGATAGCATTTATGGCTCTTTGGTGGTGATATTGTCAATATTAAGATAAAAAGGTTCCCGCACTGAGCTCAACTCTGAAGACATTATTTAAAATGACAATAAAAATAAACATGAGTTTACAGGCTTCAACATTTTGATGGTTTGCTCGTATGCAACTCAACAAGCAAATTAAAATTACTTTATATAAGATCAAGGGATTGGTAAAGATTTTGTCACCGTAAACAAACAGGTAATGATTAATCCAAACCAAGCAGCAATAAAAAAAGACAGAAAACATCTTCCATCACAACATTCTGCCCCTTATACACACTTTACTCTTAAACCTCTTTAAACTAGTAACTAAATACAATTAGAACGTGTTTTCAAAAGCTCATTTGTGGAGGTATTTAAACTTTAATAAAAAACACGTGGGCAGTATGGTAGCTCAGTTAGTAAAGCTGATGCCTCTCAGCAAGAAGGAGGCCAGGTCAAATTCCAGCCAGGGACCTTTATGGCTAGCATTTGCATGTTCTCTCCATCAGAGGAGATTGCTATAAGACTGCTAAAATGTAAAAAAAAAAAAAACAGATCAAACATATACTGTTGTGTGTACATGTCATTGACTAAATATGCGCTACAACGCGCTCAACTTTTGTTCAGAATCAGCTTCTTATCACTGGTAATGTCGCAGCTTTCCTCTCACTCATTCCCACGGCTTCACAGTGCTTTAAACAGTCAGACCCTGAGCTTCCACAGAGATCATTAGCAATGCAAAGACTGCAGCGAAACGAGACGAGTCATTGGATAAATGCTGGCTTTGTCCCACCCATCGGACGCTGAGCGTCTCTGGAGGTCTATGGGACAGTGGGCTGGCCTCGGCTGGCCCAGACGCTCAGCTTCTACATGATGATTGGATGATCTGCCGGAGGCTGAGTCTCTTTTTGATTGACAGTGAAATGAGTGAATCAGCGATCTTTTGGTGTGAACATTCAGTGGGAGCTTTTTTTTTAGTTCCGTTTCTGTTCTGAGTTGAACCGGAGACTTTATTATTCCTTTTAACAGCATTTTCTTTGTTAAAAACGACTAGCAACAAACCGAACTTCTATTTCTGGTGGTTGTTTTGTAGCTGCTTGTGTTTGGAGGCGACTTCTTTCACTCTTTCTGACATCTTCTGTCCAGCGAGGGCTGCTGAGCCCCTTCACAGTCATAAAGCACCTCACAGGCGGACACACTTCACTCTAGCCTCACGCCAGTCCCAGCCAGCGAGCTAGCTAGGTAACAAGCTGCACAAATGGCAGACAGTTTGAATCTTGTGGACCAGATTTAGGTGAAGCCATTTGATAGTCTTCCTTATGAAGAAAAACTTAGAGTTAAACAGCAGGGCTGATCAAATCCACAGATTAATTTGGTGCAAAAGGTGGGGAAATAACAGGTCTTTTCAGCTGTCCTGGTATGACAACATAAGCTGGCTGCTGTAAAACACTATAAAATGATCTGGAAAATTATTATAAAAGCATTGGATCAATTACTTCTTTTAAAAATGATCAAAGCAAAATTGTTAAAGAAATATGTAATTGTTTCATTTGTATTTGTATGAGTCACTGTTTGAGGAGTTGATTTTTTTTGTTTTGTTTTATTATTTGGTTTATTATTGTTTGAAATTAATATTTTTTGTAAATAGGAGTAGATATCAAGATMTTTTTCTTCTTCTGCTGCCTTTCATTTTATTTTTTTATATTGTTTTGTTTTATGTAGTGTTTTGTTGTGTTTTTTAAAATGAAATGAATAAATATTATAAACTACAGTATATTGTCCTGTGGAGTCTAGAAAGGCCTTACATGCAGAAACTGTAGTCATGATGTTAAGTCTGAAGAAGACTTAAGCCTCATTTTACAAGACAGATCCGTCCTCCTCGGATCATTCAGAAGACACACAGAGAGGCAGCAGTGGGGGTGGGGTGTGGAAGAGAGCCTGCATCTGATGCTATGAGCCACCGATGGAGGTAGTATCAGAACTGAGCAGGTCATTTTGTGAAAAACCCTGCAGTGCTGTGGCTCAGTAATGTTAATGAACTGATAGTGAGCAACTGACCCACTCGCAGGATCAAACATCAAAAACATGTTTGTTACTGAGGGCATATAATAAAGATGACATGACACAGCAACTTGGTAGTTAGTAAAAAAAATAAACAACAAAGAAGATCACTAAAGTAAGTTAATTGACTTTGTTTTGTGATTGATACAAGGCAGATAGATGTCTGTCACACCAAAAAATGTGTTCTCACTTCAACCCAGCCGAGTCGATGCCCGATATGAGTTGTAATGACTTTCAGATAAATAGACCCAAAGTAGAGATGTTTACCCACAATTCGTTGCAGTCCATTTGGAGAAAACCAAATATTGCACATCACCTGCTCATACCAGCTTTTAATTCTTACAGAAATTACAAATTAGCAGTTATTACAGTGTGTTGATCTCTGCAATAAATTATGTAAGTCCAGTTTAATGTGAAACCAACCACGTTCACTGATTCCTGTATTGCACATAAACTGTGTTGAAGAATGTGAGAGTTTCTGTGTTTATTCATGTTGAATGTCATTTGGTTTAATTTTGGCATTCACATGTGGTTCAAAGGCCAACAGGAAGAGAGCTGCCTCAGAGTTCAGTCAGGGACAGCAGCCTGCAGAAGGATTCAACCACAGGGAGATTTTAGAGTCAAGTGTTTATAAGCTCATTGGGCCTCATGCAAGAACATGTTTGTATTCTTCTCCTAAATTTCTCTTACTTTTGTTCATACAAAGGATTCGTACGAACATGCCACGTCAGATTCAACAAACTCTTCTATGTTCAAGAAAAGTGTGTAAATGAGCTGCGTAAATTCCACCTGTTCGTATCCAGCTGCTCGTGCACGCGAGAGGAGATTAGCATAATTACCACCCCAAAAACACCATATAAGGCTATGATTCCTGCCTCAGATACAAGGAAGTTCATTCATGAAAAATGACAGCGATAATTAAAAAGAAAAACTTTACAAGTTCAGAGATTGAAGTCTGTCTGTCAGAGATCCAGAAAATCTGTCATTTTTAGCAGGTCAGCGGTGGAA
>NW_013952613.1:417156-419431 GCF_001266775.1 Austrofundulus limnaeus
AAAATTATAACTCTAATTCAAGCAGAATAGCCTATTGTCAACATAATTATGGAGTGTGATTAATTTTCAACTCAAAATATCTTCAAACTAACGAAATTTAAAGTTATTAGGGAGGAAAACCCGTCTGATAACAGCAGACTGACTGCTCGTAAAATATACGACAGGTCTGGACCACTCGTGAATTTTGTTCGTATCTGCAAAAAATACGAAAATATTGGTGAATGCCACAAATTCTCCTAAATCACTCGTACGCACAACTTAAGAACAAATCTGTGCGTACGAACAGTTTTTGCATGAGGCCCAATGTTTTTGTAGGTCAGAACCACAGGATCATGTTTGGCATTCTGAAATTGTTATAATTTAAAATTTTAAATGCTACTAGAGGAGAAGACTTCCCTTTCACAACCATCCATGATGGGAGGAATTTACTTTCATTATACTGAAAACAATATTTCTAATTTCTCATATTAATTGCCTAGTAGTACAAGATGTTAGATAGTGCCATTTCATCCATTTGTTATTCCTTAGTTCTGCTGCTATAGGTTTAGACTGCTGGAAGACAAATTGACCACATTTCTTCATTCTGCTGCTGTTTTAGTCAGTCTCCTCTACAAGCTTGTTTTAATTACTTCTATCAATATTGTGTGGTTTATTTGTCTCTCTTCCAGAGGAAAGTACACCTGGACCAGCCTTTTTGTATTTATCTGTCAAAACCAGAACACCAAGGCAGACGGCGGCCTATCCTGAGCCTGGTTCTGCTGGAGGTTTCTTAGGGAGTCTTTCCTCTCCACTGTTGTCAATGTGCTGCTCAGGATAGGAGACTGTGACAAAGTGAAGATTCAACACAATCTGTCTTCTTTAGATTTATTGTTTTGTTTTTGTTTTTGTGTGTGTACAGTGCCCAGAGACAACATATGTTGTGACTTGGTGCTATATAAATAAACTGAATGGATTGATATCAAGACATTTTTCCAAATGCATAAATTAGCATCCAACTACTTTGAGGACTCAAACTCTGAGGTCTGATGGGGCAGACTTTTTCAGACAGTTCTGGCAGACTTGCTTTTCATTCACTCAGCACTTATCCAAATATGACTTGATGGATGTAGAGGTTTCTTACAATTCTTCAAAAACCTGTAACAAGTGATGGACAGACTTCTCTATCTCCATCTTCTGCTGCTTATCTGTAATTGGATCAAGGAGGCAAGTCCCAGAGAGAGACCCAGATATCCCTCTCCCTATAATGACACTTTCCAGCTCATTCAGGGGGACCCCAAGGTGTTCCCACGCCAGAGAGGATACATAGTCTCTTCCCCAGGGCCCCTTACCAAGGGGACCTGCCCAGAACACCTCTAAAGGGAGGCATCCAGGAGGCCTCCTAATCAGATGCCCGAACCACCTCAACTGACTCTTTTCAATGCGGAGGAGCAGCGGCTCTACTTCAAGCTAACCTGGATGACAAAGCTTCTCACCTTATCTCTGAGGCTGAGTCCAGCCACCTTACAGAGGAAGCTCATTTTGGCCATTTGTATCCGGGATCTCATTTTTTAGTCATGATCCACGCCTCGTGACCATAGGTGAGGGTTGGCATGTAGACAGACCAGTGAATTGAGAGCTTTGCCTTTCAATTAAACTCTTTCTTCACCACAACCGACCAAAGAAATGCCCTCATTACTGAGGAAGAGGCCCCAATCTGTTGATCCATCTCACACTCCATTCTACCATCACTTGTGAACAAGACAAACAGATAAACTCCTCCAGTTGAAGTAGAGACTCTCCCCCGACCCGGAGGGGGCATTCCACCCTTTTCAGGTCGAGAGTCATGGCCTCAAACTTATGGGAACTGACTTTCATCCCAGCTGTCTTACACTCTGCTGTGAAACACCCCAGTGCCCACTGAAGGTCTTGGCCTGAAGATGCCAACAGAACCACAGCATCTGCATACAGCAGAGACAAGACCCTGTGGTCCCCAAACCAGACACCCTCCTCTCCATGACTGTGCCTTGAGATCCTGTCTATAAACACTTCAAACAGGATCTGAGACAAGGGACAGCTCTGGTGCAGTCCAACCCGCACTGAGAACAAGCTTATCTTTGTTATAGCTGTGAGGCAGGGTGAACCCAAATGCAGGCAGGCAGGCAGGCTAGAAAGTTTTAACAAAAATTTATTAAATAAAAAGCCAATGTGGTGGCAAAAAACAGAGAACTAAACAGAAATCAGGGACAAGAAAGCTAGGGTAGAACATGAATCAGACTGGAGCATACAAACAAACCAA
>NW_013952613.1:421691-425741 GCF_001266775.1 Austrofundulus limnaeus
AGACAGGAGGAAGGAAACATGAACATGACAGAAACAAAACATAAAAACACTTAACACAGACAGAAATCATAACAATCTTTATGCCAAGAAAGCAGACACAGCTTCTGATTTGGTTATACAGAGACTGGATTGCCCAGCAACCCAGACACTCCATACTGACGCAGCACCCCCACAGTATGGCTTGAGGAACATGGCCATAAGCCTTCTCCAGATTCACAAAACACATGTGGAAGAGAGAGGCAAACTCCCATAACCCCCTTAGCAACTCTGCAAGAGTAAAGATCTATAGGAATGCACAATATATCATGCATTAACATCAGTATCAGCCCATGTTGGTCATTTTTTAGCATGCCAGTCCAGTAAGCACTTCTCCTCTTGAATCTGAGGTTTGACAATTGATCTGAGCCTCATTTCCAACCCCATGAAGTAAACTTTCCTGGGGAAGGTAAGACGTGTGATCCCACAATAGTTAGGACATATTCTTTGGTCCCTCTTTTTAAAAATGGGAACAACCACCCCTGCCACTCCACAGGAGTTATTCCAGTTCTCCATGTGAAGTTGAAGAGACGTGACAACCATGTCAGCCACACAACATCCAGAACCTTCAGCATTTTGGGGCAAATCTTATCCACCCCTGGCCCAATACCACTGAGGTTCTTTTTGACTACCTCAGTGATCTGTGCTATGGTTATGGACTTGTTTTTCCCCAAGTCTTCAGACTCTGCCTCTTCAAAGGTGGACATGGAGGGTGGATTCAGGAGATCCTCAAAGTGTTCCTTTCACTGTTGAACAATATCCTCAGTCCGGATCAGCAGTTCCCCACTCAAACCAAGTACAGCCTGGGACAGGGAACGCTATCCTTTTCTAAGTTACTGAACAGTTTGCCAGAACCTTCTCAAGGCCAACCAAAAATCCTTCTTTATGGCTTCCCTGAATTCCTCCCATGTCCAAATTTTTGCATCTGCAACCACCAAAGTCACGGCCCTTCTTACTACCCTGTAACCACGAGCTGCTTCAGGAGTCCTTCAGGAGAGCCAAGTCCCGAATACCTCCTTCAGCTTGATGCCTCCACCACTGTTGGTGTCCACCAACCTGGTAGTAATAGCCTGGTACCCACCAGCAAAGCTGAAAAGCTTGGAGTCCTCCTTTGTGGGAGAGATGCTCAGTTCAGCTTCTTGCAGCTGCTCAGTCAGGAAAATGTCCCTACAATTTAGATGGAGGACTTAAAAATTGTACTGCAGCGAGCTACAAGAGCACTCTCTTTCGTGGTTTCATTTTCCACCTTCGAGTCATTTTTCTAGTTATAATATATTGATGGTTAGCACCCTTTACAATAAATTAAACTAAAAGCACAATATCCGCTGTTGCACAACTGCAACATGTTTGTGCGCTACATGTATTTGACAGCTCCATAACTGTTAAAAATTATATCACATGAGCACACACAATTCTGAGAAGCTGTAAGTACACAGCCTTTGTAAGAATAAGCATTTGAGTGGCAATATATGAAACTGATACTGCTGTACTCACTGACAATATTAATGAATTCATTTGGCACCTTTTTTGCATTGGCTGCATCTCTTGCATTGCCTTTCTGTCAGTGGAATGAAAAAGCAACGAGAAGCTGAAATAGCTGCTTGTGTAACTGTTCTTGCTCTGCTCCAAGTCTACATCTTTTTTTTTTTGCTCCAAACCAGACTGTTAACTTGTGTAAATTTGCTGAGTCAAACCCTGAAACTTGTCCATCCTGCTGAGGGGCAGAGACATAAACACAAAAAGGACTTTTTCACATCTGGAGGAGGTTGTAGCTGCATGGGTGTGGATGTTTAAAAAATGTTTTACTGTCAAAGACAGAAGGATAGCAATACAAGATGAAATAATTACTATTAATTGCTTTTTGACAAAAAAAACTATGTAATTACCCATATTTGCCTCTGTGCAAGTGTCAGTTTCCCTGGTTGTTACCTAAATATTACATGAATCACTTAACAGATTTTATTGAAACTTTCAGAAAGTAATCAGTGGATACACACCTACACCTTGTAAAATTCTGGAGTCAACATGAATCAAGATGAAAGACACAGCTATTCAAAATTAGTATACCCAAAAATGACTATAACAAATAATAAACTAAAGTTGTGTGTGGTGGTCCTTGAAATTGTCAGCACATAATCTGAGTGCTATTAGACCTTGCAGAAGATATGTTTAGAAATTAGTCAACATAGAGTCTGTTAGTAACACATATATCATGAACCACTGGAATTATTTTAATGCAACTTTCAGGCAATAAACATGGGATGTACATGCAAGGCAACCAAAATCCAGGCAGCTATATCACAGCTAATCAATCTTGAGAAACACAAAAATGTCATTAATTGAACTGTCAATTAATTTTACAAATATTGAGTAAAATTTGCTGTGGCAGTAGTGTAGTTATACATACATCAGGTGCAAAAAGTTTGTAATAAATTGCATTTATTTAAAAGTTGCTTGTAAAGAATCACACAATAAACTGTACATTCCATCAATTAATGAAAATTATTTATTTATGCATTTTTTAAATTGGAAAAAAGTACCAGTTTCAAAATATGTAGGTAACATTCTCTCGTTCTTCTGTTTTATATACTTCTATTTATTTTCTTAACGTTCAAAAAATTGCATGTGCTTGTGTCCGTCTGTGTTGCGCATGAACAGTTTGTGTCAGGGCATGTGAGATAATTTTGTTTGCATGATGAATATCTTTCAGCATTTTTTTGGGCCTTCATGCCTCTCTATATAGCAACACTGAGGAGTGCTGCCTCAGAGTTCACTTAAGGACAGCAGCCTGCACAAGGATTCAACCACAAGGAGTGTTAACAGCAGAGTTACGCAACAAGCATCTGATATGTGTGTGTGGGGGTGGGGTGTTTCTGGTGACATTTGGGAGCAATTTTAAGACAAAATGCCTACCTTTGGGGACAGCTGGTGCATTTGGTTTAAATGCCATTGGTGGGTTGGGGGTTGAGTTTAGGACTAAGGTGTGAATTGAGTTTAGGTTAGTTTTAGGATCAGGTAGGAACCTGTGAGGTTAGCCTTAGGGTTTGTGGTCAGGGTTAAGAACTCGACACACGGGAGGCGACGTCACTCGCTCTCCATTCATTTCCTTTGGAGCCTGTGCAGTGAGGCGACAATCGCTTGCCCTCCTCCACCAGCCAAGCGACCGGCGAAAATAGTGCAAGTGAAATTTCGCGCTCGTACGCGAGCTTGCGACGCGACATATGAAAGTTGAAAAATGTTCAAATTTTGTCGCTGTCCCTTAGCGTACAACCAATCAGCGAGGGTTTCATTGACTGACCAATGAGAGGAGAGTATGCTACACAGTGTGTGTTTGTGTGTGAGTGAGCGAATGAAATAATCTTACCAGCTGAAACGTCATCTCTGTAATCGCTCCAGTTCTTTTGAAAATGTGCTTTCCATTCCGATGGTAAAGTTCATATGTATCCTGAGATGCAATTTTTCAAAACCGATATTGTTGCTGCATCTTTTATTATCATTATAACAAAATATGTTATGGCGCTCCAGGTTGTAAACAGCAGAGCCTTATAAAGAGAAGCGGTTGTGATAACATGCTGAAATGGGTGCGGTGGTCTCAGAAGGATGTTCTTAAAGAGACAGAGGCCAATTTCAAGGCGTTTAGAAACTGATATGATGTGAAATCAAGTTTATGTTCTATTTAAACATATGAACAACACTGTAATAACAACTGAAGGTGACAGTTACTTTATTATGGTAAAGAATTTAAATATTTGCCTAAGAAACACATAATATTGCCCCCTTTTTAAATTTTTTTAATGGGACTGATAATCGCTAATTACGTCCATTTTTCGCCTCTTCAAGTAGAAAACAGAAATGAATATTAGTTTCTTAGTTTTTTCATCGTCAGTGATTTTTTCTTTAATAAAAAAGAAGAAAGAAGAAAAAGGTGAAATGTAATGGGAAAGACTGAAAGAGATTGGAAGATATGTGAAATATACACCAAGAAAACACAAGACAACACAACTGACATCTGTC
>NW_013952613.1:425951-428260 GCF_001266775.1 Austrofundulus limnaeus
ATATATACCCATATTTGAGGCGTTTTGGTGAATGTTTGACCTGTTTTCGTCCTGATTGGCTGGCAGCGCTAATCACCTCACCTGATGTGGATCAGACTCATCTGTTCTCAGACTTCTTAAGGCTGTATTGAGGATCAGATCTTCCCTGAAGCATTGCTTACTTTTTGGTAAAGCATCTCAGCCTTGTGATGCTTTCAGTAGCAAGCATAAAACTAACCTGTGTTTGTTCACTTACCTGTCTCCAGAGAAAACCTGTGTGCCTTTGATCTACCTGTGTCGGCCTTCCTGAGGAACATGTACCTGAGGAGCCTCTCACCTGAATTCCTCTGCACACTGCCTGTCTGAGCTTCAAGAGGTAGTCACCTGAAATGGTCTTCAAACAGTCTTGAAGGAGTTTCCAGAGATGATTGTCACTTGTTGGCCCTTTTGCCTTCACTCTGCGGTCCAACTCACCCCAAACCATCTCAGTTGGGTTCAGGTCCGGTGACTGTGGAGGCCAGGTCTTCTGTTGCAGCACCCCATCACTCTCCTTCTTGGTCAAATAGCCCTTAAACAGCCTGGAGGTGTGTTTGGGGTCATTGTCCTGTTGAAAAATAAATGATGGTCCAACTAAACACAAACTGGATGGAATAGCATGCTGCTGCAAGATGCTGTGGTAGCCATGTTGGTTCAGTATGTCTTCAGTTTTGAATAAATCCCCAACAGTGTCACCAGCAAAGCACCCCCACACCATCACACCTCCTCCTCCATGCTTCACGGTGGGAACCAGGCATGTAGAGTCCATCTGTTCACCTTTTCTGCGTCGCACAAAGACGGTGTTTGGAACCAAACACCGTCTTTGTGCAATGCAGAAAAGGTGTTTGGAACCAAAGATTTCAAATTTGGACTCAGATCAAAGCACAGATTTCCACTGGTCTAATGTCCACTCCTTGTGTTCTTTAGCCCAAACAAGTCTCTGCTTGTTGCCTGTCCTTAGCAGTGGTTTCCTAGCAGCTATTTTACTATGAAGACCTGATTCACACAGTCTCCTCTTAACAGTTGTTCTAGAGATGTGTCTGCTGCTGGAACTCTGTGGCATTGACCTGTTCTCTAATCTGACCTGCTGTTAACCTGCCATTTCTGAGGCTGGTGACTTGGATGAACTTATCATCCGCAGCAGAGGTGAATCTTGGTCTTCCTTTCCTGGAGCGGTCCTATTGTGAGCTAGTTTCTTTGTAGCGCTTGATGGTATCCCTATGACTCTGAGATGACTACATGAGATTTTTATAGATAAAATAATTTTAATAAGGAATAAAATTCATGCCAAACTTCCTGCTACTGTCTTTGATTCTTTGTCAGATGAGGCAGCTTTAGTGTCACTAGAACCTGATTTTGTCATAATGCCAAATAGGCTTTTGTTTTAAAGCAGAGTTTGGATACTGAGAATGAAAATGAGTAACAGACACAGGATAAAGAGGTAAGAATGTTTATTGAAATGTCAGCAAGGGGATTGAACCAGGGGGACATCTGCAGAGGAGAACATATGGTGAGTATTAAGCCGTCTTGAGAAAACTGTGTTAAAAGTCTAACAAAACTGTGGCTCTTATGGGTTATTGTTTGTCCTTTACCTTCGGAATGGTGGAGAGTTCCAGTTCCAGGTTGAGTTGCAGTGAGAGTCCAGAAGGTGAGTAGGAACATGAAGGAGGGGGTACAGGTGGGACCACAGATGATGATTGAAGCCAAGGTTGTTTGGACTTGTTTTTTCCAGACGGTGAGGCATTGTTTCCAGTGCTGCATGAAGGTGAACACAGGATGATGGAGGAAGCAGTGAGTAGCTCAGAAAACTCAGAGTGGGTTCTTCATGAGGAGGAAACTAGAAAACTCAGTAGATCACAAATCACCTATAAACTCTAGAAAACTTGAGAAACAAAGTTACTCAGGGGTTGTTGGCTGTAATCACCCAGGCGATACAACACTCTAGCAGAGATCTGAGGAAAGAGCCTCTGCTTATGTGTGGTCCAGCTCAGCAGCACAGCTGATAGTGACGATGATGATGACAGTCACTTGTAGCTCATGAGCAGGAAGGAAGTGGTTAGTGGCAAAAGCAAAACAGGAACTGAAATCATCACCGATTCATGTCTGGACAGTTTTTGTCATGTTGAGCTCTCTGAATTATCTAAAAATAATAGCTTCATCGAAACCATCAACATGTCTGCTAGATCCTATCCCAACCAGACTGTTCAAAGAAGCATTTCCCTTAATTAATATTTATATTTTAGATGTACTTAATTTATCTTTAATAAATGGTTATGTGCCACAGAGCTTTAAGG
>NW_013952613.1:430140-432488 GCF_001266775.1 Austrofundulus limnaeus
TCTACTTTTAAGATTAGACTGAAGACTTTCCTTTTTGATAAATCCTATAGTTAGGGTTGGTTTCCTGTTATTTCTTAGTACTTTTTAAGTTCTGCTGCTCTTATTAGCTTAGACTGTTGTAAGACAACCTTTTGTTTGTTGTAATTATTTATATCAATAACTTGTGGTTTCTTTGCCTCTCTAACTGGACCAGTCAGTCTGTGTTTTCACTGTTTCTTGTTCCTGTTCTCCCAAATGTAGCCAGTCGAAGCAGATGGTTGTGTGTCCAGAGCCTGGTTCTGCTGGAGGTTTCTTCCTGTTAAAAGGGAGTTTTTCTTTTCTACAGTTGCTGTGTGCTGCTCAGGATGGGAGATTGTGGTGAAGGGATTCAATACAATCTGCTGACTTCCTTAGATTGATTGTTTTTCTTTTTTGTAGAGTGCCTTGAGATGTTTGTTGTGACTTAAATAAAATGAACTGAGTTGGTAAAGCACTTCTGCTCCCACAACTCTCCAACCTAATTGGTATACACTCATATCCCCAACAGTTCATAAATATCTTCCCTTGGTTTCTTATTATTTATTTATTTATTTATTTATTTATTTATTTACATTTCCATAAAAAAGACAATGGTTAAAACTAAAACGTTATAATGGAAAAAACAAACAAACAAGAATATTGTAAACAGGAATGCAAATATTTTATTGTTTTGTTTTTAACTCATGGCATGATGCTCACTTTAGTGTAAATGTTTTGTAGAACGTGACTGACTGCAGCATCAACTTCTTTACACCTAAGTAAATAACTGATTCAGTGACTCTAATTATAAAACCAACTGGTAAAAAATGCAGGTGGGGTTTCCAGTCATTTCACATTTACATGCAAACAGGACATGACGTAAAGCTATCTGCTGCAGGCCTGAACTTGAGCAACAACACCACTCCCATTTCACCTGAGTCACTTCACTTTGCTCTACAGTCCTTTGATTTATAACATCTGTCCTTTAAAACAGCAGATTTAAACAATAAATAACCATAATAACGATATAACCATAACGAAATATTAAAAATACAGTTAAGCAGCATTTGCACTTAGTAATACAATGGCTGTATACCATTTACCAGGTACCATTTACAAAAGGCATTCAGTTTAAAGCAATAGCAGTGGAAAGTGGAAGTAAACTTTACTGCTTTTACACAACACGTTTTAACATGTTTTATGTAAAACTGGCAGCTATGAAAACAGGGACAATATTTATTTCAATAGATGCAAAGACAGATTTTTTTTATTTTTTTATTAACATAGCATTACTTCAAGAAAAACACATCACCTATAGCAATGCATGCCAAAGTTTTAAACATTGTATGCAACCTTTTAGTGCACAGAGAATGACTTGAGGATACCTCTTACATCCAAATATTACTCAGTATCAAAAATTATTAATGGGTTGTATTCATTTTTTCTACAGTCGTTTTGTTGGTCATCTTGTCTCCAAATGTTATTCAATTGTAAATGTATAGCCAACAACTACTTTTTGAAAGTATTTAAGTGATTTAATAGATATTTTACTAACACATGCATCCACAGAGTGTAAACACTTGGAGTTTGTTTTAGGGATGATCTTCAGCAACTACAGTATCACACCAAAAGACAAAAATAAACACATACACACACATTATTGCCTTATCTTCTTGTGGCAATGGGTGACAAAATGTTCATGGATTCTTGCAGTGGTGTGAGTCAGGACAGTGGGGAATTCTTGCATTTATTTTTAAAGAAATACATTAAATTCAACTGTAATTGAAACCCAGTGATTTATAAGGATTTTTTTCACAGTTTGAACATGCCACAGCCATAGCCTGTGTAATATCTGTTATATGATGAAACCCCCCCTGTCAGGTTGGCCTTCATATTGATTTGTTGTCTGATATGTCTCAACAGTGTTTCAGTCTTCAAACTGCAAACAAAAATGATTTGTGTAACTTCAGGTCATGCCCAACTCTGATGCTGCAATCTTATCCAGTAACTATTTATGCAACTGGTCCTGTTTCCGATCAAAGATAAAAAATAAAATAAAAAGTTTGAATCAATGTTAAAACTGTTTTCAATGTTTTTTTTTGTTTTGTTTTTTATTTGTTTTTTTGTGTCACTTCAGTAGAAAACGAAACCAAATATTCGTTTATTTAGTTTATTTATTTCTTCATCATCAGACTTTTTTTAACTGAAGAGAAAATAGAGACAGAGAAAAAACAGAGAGAAGTAATTAGAAAGATAGAAAGAATAAATAGCGATTAGAAGTATATTAAATATACACCAACAAAACACAGGACCACACACCCAACATCTGTCCGCTCACCTGAAAAATAAAT
>NW_013952613.1:434868-436635 GCF_001266775.1 Austrofundulus limnaeus
CCCCCGCCCCACCAGAGCCACAGCCCAGGGGCGGGCTGTGACACTGTTTTCATTGTTAAATTGTTCAGACAAGCCCGTTGCCACATACCTGACAGTTGGCCGTAGAAGATTTCTCATTCCAGTTTGATGCAGGCAGATCCGGTAAACAGACAGGTGACACATAAACATACTTCTGTAGTGACTAAGAACATTTTTTACCGTTAAACAACGTCTGTGACTTATTGTTTCATCAGATTAGGAATGGCAGTCCTGCAGATTGGTGGGTCAACTCAAATCATTTAAATAATTTTACAAAAAAGTCATTGATCACCTAACTTCAATCAGAAAACAGTTACAAGGCAGCTCAGATGTCATGGTATAGTTAAGTCCAGAATGAATTACTTAGCCATGTTACAAAGAAAAGTTTATATGTATAGTTTGTAAAGTTTATTTAAGAACAGGTAAAAGTGCAATAAGGTGAGCCCAACTATTTCACAGGTCAAGGTCTTTTTATTAGTGCTAGTTGAAGGTGAAACATCCTGGCCTTGGAACATTAAACCATCTTTTTACCATTGCTTAGGTCCTTCTTGGGGCATAGGAAATTGTGCAACCAGTCTACATGTGTTTTGTGTACAATGAGGGGGTTAATTCATGAGGATGGGGTTTAGGGTTTATTGCTATGAGCCAATCAGTTGCTATATGAAGGGTGCAAGAGTCTGGTTCACACTGCCAACAGCAAAGGCCTCCCCATACTCTGCTCTCATTGTCACAGTTGCATGGTGGAAATTGTGTCATTCTGTTTGCAGTTTCAAGTCTTCCAATCCTTTTTGTCACAACCCGCTGGGAGAACATTTTTACTGCCTCACTGCATAAAAAAATATTTTGTGATGGGTCAGATTTCTGTGGGCATGTTTGTTTATTCTGAATGGGCTTGGACGCAGCCTTTTGCTTCAACTATTCACTTCCAGAATCCAATTGTTGTTAGCCTGGACCTTGCCTTCCTACACAGCTCCATTCAATTCTAGTTTCCCTTCACTGCTCTGTCTGGGACTTCTCCCATTGAGATGGATTTTGCTGGCAGACTTTTAGCCGGGCCAATCAGAGAACAGAACGTCAATTTTCTGCACAGTGTCTGCTTGTAGTTTATTTTACCTGGGCCAATCAGCAAACAGAAGGCGGAGTTTTGAATGACGTTGATGTTCTGCGCAGTGTCTGCTAGTTATTTTAGCATACGGCAGTGGTGGAAGTGAATGAAGCCAGTCTGTGTTGATAAGGCTTCCAAATTAAAATAAATTTGTCTGACAAAGCAGCAGCTCTCATTTACAGTCGTCCCGTTTGGCTCGGTGCTTTTCTCCTGTCAGGAGGGTTGTTTACAGCACACACGATTTCCGGTTAGCTTCTTTTAGCTTAGCCTCCTTCACACCGACAACACACACATGCTTCAGCAGAGGCCACGCCTCCTGCAAGATACGCTTCTCTATGACGCAAGTCCAGACCCTTGTACGAAGCAAAGTGAAGGACAGGGTCTGGTTTAAACCAGGCTAAACTGTTGTACCTGGGAGCAGACATTTGCAAAGATAGTCAAATAACCAAAGATGCATGTATGGGAGAAGGAATCGCTTTAACTGGGACAGATTTGTGGACAAATGATCTGAGGTTTTTCTTTTCCATAGTGAAGACTCCAGCAGGAACAATGGGCCTCATGCAAAAACCGTTCGTACGCACAGATTTGTTCTTAAGTTGTGCGTACGAGTGATTTAGGAGAATTTGTGGCATTCACCAATGTTT
>NW_013952613.1:437484-438538 GCF_001266775.1 Austrofundulus limnaeus
GTAGGAAACATTGCCTTATATGGCATTTTTGGGGTGGTAATTATGCTAATCTCCTCTCGCATGCACGTGCAGCTGGATACGAACAGGTGGAATTTACGCAGCTCATTTACACACTTTTCCTGAAGATAGAAGAGTTTGTTGAATCTGACGTGGCATGTTCGTACGAACCCTTTGTACGAACAAAAGTAAGAGAAATTTAGGATAAGAATATGAACATGTTCTTGCATGAGGCCCAGTGTGTCAGGGGGTATGAAGGGTGTGCACAAAAATGAATGTTAAACAACCACATGACCATGTGCTGACTGTTCGGCTTCATGTCAAGTAAACTGGACCCTTAAGTCAGAGCTCTTCAGGGTGAGAGACTTCACCAGGGCTGCTTGTTGTCAGCAAACCTGTTCATAACTTTCATGGACATACTTTTCCTGTGTAGCCAGGTGCCAAAAGGGGTCCAGTTCAATGGCTTCAGGATTTAGTCTCTGCAAATTGAAGATGATGCGGTCCTTTTGGCGTCACTGAGATCTCGATCTCCTGCTTTTGTTTGCAGTTGAGTGTAAAGCAGCTGGGATGAGGGTTAGCACATTAAAATATGAGGCTCTTGTCCTCAGTCAGATAAAAGTGACTATGAAAGGTATGTGCGAAAACGAACGCTGAAAAACAGTGCATCGACTGTTTGGCTTCGGAGGGAGTATGTAGAGGCTTTAAGTTAACAACAAAGTGTGAACAAACCCACATATCTGTGACAGGTCAACGGCCAGAAGAGGACAACAACAGGTCATGTTTTCTCAAATCCTGATATTTTGCCTCTTTTTACATCACCTGATGTTACCTTTTACTCATTCATCCACATATGATGATGAAACTTCTGTTTGCTTTGCTTATGGTCACTGTTTTTGTCATAGAGGAACAAAGTTGAAGTTGTGATTAGGTGAAGAGTTATTGGGGCACAATTTTTTTCTGGGATCCAGATAAAAGGTGAACAAAATGTCCTCTTGTGCCAAAATTCTGTTGTTTGGATTTTAGTAACTTTCCACATTTATTCATCTTATCTGGTGTT
>NW_013952613.1:438548-445732 GCF_001266775.1 Austrofundulus limnaeus
AAAATAAAAACTGATAAAAGAAAGGGAAAAAGGAAGAGAAAATTTGTAATTTCTATTAAAAAGGTAATGGGAATTTTGATTTTAATGATTTGGGGGCAAGCAATAACTAAGTTGATA
The DNA here is from genome assembly GCF_001266775.1 of Austrofundulus limnaeus. Lineage (NCBI taxonomy): Eukaryota > Metazoa > Chordata > Actinopteri > Cyprinodontiformes > Rivulidae > Austrofundulus > Austrofundulus limnaeus. Next base: position 438,666 of record NW_013952613.1, read on the forward strand.
TAGAAGCAAACTTAAAGCTAAAATCAAAACACAAGCTAAAAACGATAAATGTTCACTAAAAGCCACCACAGGGCCGTGCAATTGCAATAGACATGTAATCAGTATCATTAGAAATGAAGTCAGCTGAACTCTGATCCAGAACTGCATGGCATTCTGGGGTGTGTAGGCAGATTAAAGGTTTTAGCCTCTCACCACCCAGCTAAGCAAGGTTGGTGGCATCAACTCACTCACTCTTTGGTAAGCAAGCACAGCCTGTTTAACATGCCCACTGAAAGTTTCATGTTTCACCATCGTGCCTCTTAACTGCTTAAAGATAAAAACAGAAATGAGTGCAACGGCAAAATGAAGTGAAATGAAGTTTTTGTGATTTACAGAACGTGTGCAATAATTGGTTAAACAAAATTAGGCAGGTGCATAAATTTGGGTACTGTTGTCATTTTATTGATTTCAAAACCTTTAGAACCAATTATTGGAACTGAAATTTGGTTTGGTAAGTTCAGTGACTCTTGACCTCCATACACAGGTGACTCCAATTATGAGAAAGGGTATTTAAGTGGGGGCAATTGTAAGTTTTTCTCCTCTTTGCATCTTCTCTGAAGAGTGGCAGCATGGGAGTCTCAAAACAACTTTCAAATGAGCTGAAAACAAAGATTGTGCACCGTCCTGGTTTAGGGGAAGGATGCAAAAAGCTATCTCAGAGATTTCAGCTTTCAGTCTCCACTGTGAGAAACACTGTGAGAAAATGGAGGACCACAGGCACAGTTCAAGTCAAGGCTCGAAGTGGCAGACCAAGAAAAATCTCCAATAAACAGAAGTGAAGGATGTTGAGAACAGTCAGTCAACCCACAGACCAGCACCAAACACCTACAACATCATCTTGCTGCTGATGGAGTCACTGTGCAWCRTTCAACTATTCAGCACACTTTACACAAGGAGATGCTGTATGGCAGAGTGATGCAGAGGAAGCCTTTTCTCTGCCCACATCACAAACAGAGCTGCTTGAGGTATGCTAAAGCACATTTGGACAAGCCAGCTTCATTTTGGAATAAGGTGCTGTGGGCTGATGAAACTAAAATAGTTATTTGGGCAGAACAAGGGTCGTTATACATGGAGGAAAAAGAATACAGCACTCCAAGAAAAACATCTGCTACCTACAGTAAAATGTGGGGCTGGTTCCATCATTCTGTGGGGCTGTGTGGCCAGTACAGGGACTGGGAATCTTGTTAAAGTTGAGGGACTCATGGATTCCAATTAATATCAGCAGATTCTGGAGACCAATGTCCAGGAATCAGTGACAAAACTGAAGCTGCTGAAGCCGGGGCTGCATCTTCCAACAACGACCCTAAACACTGCTCAAAATCTACTAAGGCAGAAGAACAAGTACAACATTCAGGAATGGCCATCTCAGTCCCTCGATCATTAATGAAAATCTGTGGTGTCACTTAAAGAGAGCTGTCCGTGGTTGGAAACCATCAAACCTGAATGAACTAGAGATGTTTTGTAAAGAAGAATGGTCTAAAATACCTTCAGCCACAATCCAGACTCTCATTAGAAGCTGTAGGAAGCGTGTAGAGAATGTTTTTTTTCTGTAAACGGAGGATTTACTAAGTATTGAGTTAAGGTTTTTTTTATTTTTTTGTACCCAAATTTATGCACCTGCCTAATTTTGTTTAACCAATTATTGCACACTTTCTGTAAATCATATCAAGTTCATTTTACTTCTCAAATATCACTGTGTTTGTCCCCTATAAGATATATTTAACTGATATTTTTTTATCCAAACAATCAATGATTTATAAAGGTAAATCAGGAAAATTAACAAGGCTGCCCAAACCTTCGCACCCCACTGTATGTGGCTGTTTAAACTGTTAGTGGGAAAAACCAAATCTACTATTCCAAAGTTTTTTTAAAAAGAAATGACTCAGAATGAAGGTTCAAATAATTAATAGCAATTGGAAGAGAAGAGTTCAAGCTGGTATGCTAGAGTCAACTAAGTGTCTTTGTAGTGAGGTCCACGTGTTGGCTCTGCCAGGGTCCTGAAGAAGATGACATAAACGTTATCATGAACTAAAATGTACTGTGCGACAATGTTTCTGTTATGTCTTAGTTTCCTGTCTGTTGGGCTCCTGGGGTGTTTCTGAAAGGTCCTTGTGATTTTTGATATGGGTCAAAGCATTGCTGGAATCTGTGTGATGCCAGTCTGAGTTTGGCTGCCGACTTAAGTTGCCTTCAAATGTCCCTGACTGAATCCATGCTGAAGGGCACGGTTCTGGTGATCTGCTTTGAAAGCTAAACAAGTTTAGAATAAGAGCTACTCCTGGAGGTTTGGTGTGAGGCAGAGTGGACCAGTAACTCACAAAACTTTAAAACTTGATCACTACTGTGGTGCAATGATCTACTTTTTTATATTTTGTGACATCCAACTAACGAAGTTGAAATGGGGTCTCCAGCATGGACAGCCAGGAACTTGGTCTTTCATGAGAATAACATTTACACAACCATGTATATTAATGCTTTATAAATGGCAGAATAAATAGTCTTGATGATATCACTACATGGGCTCTTTAAAAGCAGAGGCATCCGAAATAATCTGAAGGTCAAAGTTCATGACAGGACAACTAGTAAAAGACTGAACGAATATGGCTTGTTTGAAAGGAAAACACCTCTTCTGTCAAAAGAACACAGCAGCACAACCTAAAGTTCCATCTGAGTGCGCCTTTAGACGTCTGCAGCAATGCTTTTATTCTAACAGATGAAACCAAAGTCGAGATTTTTATCCTTAACGCACAAAGTACATTTAAAAAACAAATAAATCAAACAAACCATAACTATAGCAGCAACCATAAAATTAACTGTCAAGCATGGTGGTGGAGGAATGAAACATTTTTTTTCTGGAATCCAGATAAAAGGTGAACAAAATGTCCTCTTGTGCCAAAATTCTGTTGTTTGGATTTTAGTAACTTTCCACATTTATTCATCTTATCTGGTGTTTGTAGCTCATCTGATTATGTAATTRGTCAATATCAAATTTATTAATATAAGCAATTTCTAAACATGTGAAGCTGAATTCATTTCTTTACCACTCAGCTAAACAATAAAATAAAAACTGATAAAAGAAAGGGAAAAAGGAAGAGAAAATTTGTAATTTCTATTAAAAAGGTAATGGGAATTTTGATTTTAATGATTTGGGGGCAAGCAATAACTAAGTTGATATAGAAGCAAACTTAAAGCTAAAATCAAAACACAAGCTAAAAACGATAAATTTTCACTAAAAGCTACAAGTAGTAAAGCACGGGGCCGTGCAATTGCAGTAGACATGTAATCAGTATCATTAGAAATGAAGTCAGCTGAACTCTGATCCAGAACTGCATGGCATTCTGGGGTGTGTAGGCAGATGAAAGGTTTTAGCCTCTCACCACCCAGCTAAGCAAGGTTGGTGGCATCAACGCACTCACTCTTTGGTAAGCAAGCACAGTCTGTTTAACATGCCCACTGAAAGTTTCATGTTTCACCATCGTGCCTCTTAACTGCTTAAAGATAAAAACAGAAATGAGTGCAACGGCTCAAGAGGTAATTGTGGATAAAAGAGGAAAAGTCACATCACCAGTTTGGCCAGCCAAAAATCAGGATGTTGCTGTTTTCATGTATTCATGTATAAATAAGTAGGTTATTTGATTAATACAGCAATACAGGAGTTATGGAATCGCCTTCTGACATACATGGGTCCTGGGGGCAGCCATGCACTGGTGCCAGGCCCTCTGTCCACTACCAGCAGGCAAGGTGGGTAAAGTGTCTTACCCAAGGAATCAATGAATGAGACGGATGAAACAGGAGACTGAACCAGCAACCCACAGTTACATGACAACTCCCCTAACCACTCTGTCACAGCCTCCCCCACAATGTAGATAAAATGGCTTTGAAACACAGAGAAAGGACAGCATGAAGATGAAATGATGGCCTGTTTCCTTCAAAGTTCATTTAAAAAAGTCACAGATGACCGCTTCCTCTTTGTCATTCCTCCGCTGATGTATGTGAAGGCAGACTTGACCGCTCAGTGTTTGCTTTGATAAAAGGCCTTTTGTGTACCACAGCAGTGCACTGATTCAAACAGAGCCAACTTAAGGTCTCTGCCCCAACATTTGGCAAGTGTTTGTATGATTATTTCTGAAAATGAATAGGCTGAAATTTGCACAGTCAGCCAGACTGCCCTCTTATTAAAAGAAGATAATAGTGGACTGTTGGTGGGTTACTGGTGGACAGAGCGCTGGCCACGGCCAACATTTTTCTGTTTAACACATATGATTGGGTCATAAATGTAGGACACCCACAGAAATACAGACACCCAGAAACTAACGCACACACTAAAACATGGTTGAATTTTAAGTAGATAGTAAAAATAAACAAATAAAGATTAATACTGTGTGTTTACAGGTTGTATAGAGCTCTGTTTCAGCAGTTTCTGTATTTAAAGTATTGCATTTGTGCTAATGGATATAAATATTGTATACATACCCCCAGAGCATGACTTTTATTGTCATAAACCACAGTGCACATATATTTTTCAATATGCGCGAGACACAGTAAAACTAAATTTACTGCATTCTCAGGGTTAATTGTTTTGTGAATGTGACTAAAGTGTGATGATTTACACGAACAGCAGCAGTAGCTGTACTTTCTGTGGAGTCTGGGAGACTTTCTGCAGAAACATTGAAATATTTTCTAAAGAATGTACTCCACTTAAAAAATAGAAAGAACCATTTCAAATAAAATGTGAATGAAAGTTTATGATGTAAATGCAAAGATAAAAAAATAATGAAATAAAATAATGAAATGCACAAATAATTATGAATGAGATATTGGAAAAAGTAATATTGAAGGGTAACAAATGTTGTTATTACATGTAATATGTATATTAACTTTTGTCTACACAGCCAAAATGTATTAATATTGTTTGGGGACTTTTTGGGTAATAATCTAAACAGAGCCAGACTCTTATTTTGAAGAGCTTCTATGATCTATCAATCCATCCATCCATTTTCTGGACACACTTATTCCTTTGCAGGGTCGCGTGGGTCACTGGTGCCCATGATCTATTTTTGTTTAATAACTTCTTCACTATGACCTTAAATATTAATTTCTACCAACCAATCCATGGAATCCTAAAGGTTTAATTAGTGATGAAGTCTGGTATTCTGCATGGTTTTATGAGGGGAGCCATGAGGAGAACAGTATAAGAAAGAAATGGATGCTGGATAGTAAAGAAGTCAGAGACCTGGATGATAATTGCACTCTGGTCCCCATAATGATTTATAACTTTTGAATTTTTAAACCTATTTTTATTGTATTTATTTACTTTATTTTTATTTGTTTTATTTTTTTGGGGGGGTGGGGGGTCAAAAAGTGTGTCAGGAAGTAGTGGTACGCAGGTTAGAGAAGGTGAGACTGCCTCTCCCTTTAATTCACTCATCTGCTCCCCCCTCGATGGCAGCCCTCTTTCTCCAACCTTGTAGGCTGTGGTAGCTCTGTGGTGACAGTTGCATCAGGAAGGGCATCAGTCATAAATAATGCATCATTTCATCATCTGAAAACAATTGGCAAATCCTTGTGCAAGATTGTTCTCTGTGGTGGGGAGCGGTCAAAAGAAGAAAATAAGGGGAGGGGGGAGGGGCAGCACTACAGGCACATAAACTAATAGAAAGCCTCAGACACTGGCTGTGTGTGAGAGCCAAGTGTCAGGATTTGGTTAAATATTGTTTTTACAAAACTCAATTTGTGACAGAGTCAGACACACAAAGTCTGTATGCTAATATAATTTCTGGTGGTAAACAAATGTTAATTTTACCATTTGTTTTTTATTTTACAAGTTCTCAGGGGAGGCGGATTCCAGTATGAAGGCAGGTTCAAAGAGACGTGGGGGTGAGGAGAAGACGTGACACGGGGGGACTGGACGGGTAAAGAATCCTGAGCTGACTGAAGGGGGTTTCCCACACTGATCATGCAAATCTACAGTGGTCCTTTACAAGAAAGAGGCCATTTGCTTTTGCTAAAGAACTAGGATGTGCACAGGTAGTTCAGCTTTTAAAAACTTCAAAGGGAAAAAAAACATATGGCTGTAGGTGAATTTTCCCACGTTTTGATTAAATTCAAATTCAGTTCAAAAATACTTTATTTATCCCAGAGGGAAATTGAGTAATGAAGCAATGACATGTTGTCTTTCAGCTCAACTTGAAGTAATGAAAATGAATGAATCAGGAGAACAAGTCTCAGCTAAGAAGGGAGATTGAGGACAGAAGGTTCAGGTTCCTTGGTTTGGTTAATCGATCGTGACACGTTCAAAGTCACTTAAATCACCTTTCTTCTCCATTCTGATGCTAAGTTTGAACTGCAGCAGATCACCACGTCTACATGCCTAAATGCAGTGAGTTGCTGCCATGTGATTGGCTGATTCCACATGTTTATGAGCAATTGGACAGGTGTACCTAATAAAGTGCCCAGTGAGTGTATATGAACACAATATTCTGAATAAATAAAGTCACTAAAAAGAAAAAAAATAAACCACAGTCACAAATTGATATCTGGAGAGCTGTGAGTCTCTCCCTCGTCACTGTTTACTGCAAATATTCTTTGACTTACAGCACTTTACACGGTCTAGCACATGGTAACAGACGAGCAGAAAAATAAAAATAAACTGGGTCATACAATGATAAAATGTAAAGCAATCTGTGCGCACCACATTGAAACTTTTCTCCAAGCGCCGTCCGTACGTCTCTGTTAGCTTAAACATCTGACAAGTAAAAATAATTACATCTCAGCAAAAATCATTGGTTCTGGTTGAAATATTTTCAAACAGATTTGCAACGAGGTTGTTACACTCCTGCTGTAAAACCCGACAACAGTTTGGTCCTGTTCACACACAGATAACCACGCTCAAATTCAAAACATACATTTTTCAAATCGCATTTTACTATCAGTGTCTGCTGCAACATTTCAAAGACCTAACACACACACACACACACACACACACACACACACACACACACACACACACACACACACACACACACACA
>NW_013952613.1:445777-455231 GCF_001266775.1 Austrofundulus limnaeus
CACACACACACACACACACACACACACACACACACACACACACACAAAGTGAACACAAATAAGCAAATAAGGGTCATTATTATTTCGTTATTGGGACAGAAAAGTTTCAAACTATATAGAAACTAGCACCGTGAACTACCTGCAGCCTTCATATACATCACATCCTCTGTAAAAAAAAAAAAAAAAAAAAAAAATCACGACATCATGAAACTAATATTTTTGTAGATTGTGAAATGCTTTATGTGAATATTATATTAGGCACATCTGCTAAAACTCCCTTTTAGTGCTTTTTAGTTGCCATGCTTGGTTAAAATACAGCAAAACTCTCTGAGCATAAAAAACAGTTATTTTAATTATCAATTATTGAATTAATAAAAACATTTGTGCAATTTTTGACACATCATTTAGCTAATATTTTCAGGCTGACTTTGACTTTTGAGACTTGGCAGAAAAAAAATTTGGCCTATTTTAGTGAAAAGGTGCTCTCTGTTGTAAAACTGTAAAAAAAAATAATAAAAGAAGAAAATAGAAAGGGCATTGTGAATCTGTTATTCATTAGTCATTACTAAAATGCTAGTCTTCATTCATCATTGCTCACCACCATGAAATCAAACATAATTATCTATATGTGTGTTTGTTTCTGCCTGTCGGTTGGAAAAATATCCCATGTTGGGTTATAAATGTAATTCCTTCAAGGCGTTCTAGATTAAACCTTTTTTTTCATAGGCCAGATTACGATAAACTCTTTTGGGTTTTAAGAAACAATTTGGTCCATGTGTGCCCTAACATCTAAAATGTGTCTGTTTCTTTTTTAAATCAAACCAGCAGCTCATGTTATCTGGCCAAATCCAACAGATTATGAATGTGGCATGAAGGTTGTGCTGAAGTAGAAGAGCAGCTTGTGGTTCCTCTGAGGCAGTCATTATGTAATATAAAGGATTTATAGCAGGGTGATTTTTTTCTTTTCTTTATTTTTTTCCCTTCCATACAGATACCCAGAGAGGGCTGAGTGAATGAGCGACCCAGATTAAACTGATGTAAATTTAGACAGCGCTGCTGGAGAAGCTGCTCGACTGTTGCTGGGTAACTCTTATTTGCTTTGCAGGACTTTAGTCACAACAGGGATGTTGCTTCAAAACCCACACTTTAAAGGGCTCCCCTATTAGTTGTAAAATTAGATTTTATTTGATAAACATTTATTTTAACTGTAAAATAAAGACAGTAAAAATACTGTAGGCTGTTTGGTTTTGTAAATTTTTAAAACTATATTTTAACACGGACGGAGCCATTTTATTTACACACAAAGCATTCTGGGTATATTGTGGGTTCTTCTTCCATGAAGCAGCTCTGTTGTCCTCCATCCATATTTTCAGTTCCAGGCTGAGTCATTTCTACCTTCTCCTCTCTGTCAACGCTCTCTGGTTTCATTTAAAAGAGTCGATCATCAGATATTGTCCAAGATTAACCTTCAGGGTGGATATAGCTCGCTAGCAGCCTCGCACCGATGACCTACCCACGTCATCATTTACCCAGAATGCTTTGCGTGTAAATAAAATGGCCCCATCCGTGTAATATATTTTTAAACTTTTAGTTTAAAAATTATGAAAACTAAACAGCCTACAGTATTTTTACAGTCTTTATTTTACAGTTAAAATATATGTTTATCAAATAAAGTCTAATGTTACAACTAATCATGGATCCCTTGAAAAAAAATAAGAAAAAGCTGCAACAGGGGTTAAAAATCAGGCAGTTAAGCTTCTATAGCAGATAAATGAGCTGAACAACAACTGTTCTGATGCAGTGAAGGAAAACAACTTTACTTTCAAACTGCAGTGACTCCTCTTTCCTCTGACGTTAGTCTGCGTCTGGTTTCTGCTGCTACTCTGGACTCGTCGTAAAAATGAGTGAAAGGGTTCATTGTTTCTGGAGTGTTTTCAGACCTCAGACCCTCAGTGAGTGACTGAGCGGCCCAGATTAGACTGATGTAAATTTGGACGATACAGTCAAAGGAATAGCTCGAGCGTTGCTTAGTTACTTGAATTTGTCTCCACACATTTGACTTCTGTGAGACTGGGTTGAGATGGAAGACAAGGAAAGTGCAGATCAAACTGCTGCTGATAAGGCTGTCTGATGGGGAAACTATTGAGCTGAATGAAAAATCTAGTGTGCAACATTAAAACAGTGTTTTTAAGACTTTTCTCAAGGAAAATATGTAAAAAAAGATATGTAAAGCAATAAAAAAGTGATAATTGGATATACATCTACAACCAATTAACTTTGGGAGTCAACACAATTCAAGTTACTCAACCACAACGACCAAAAAAAAAAAAAAAAGACTATGAGCCATATTTTATAGACAATGAGCTAAGATTTGCTGTGGTAGTAGCTAAAGGTCATCCCCCAACACAGACGGACAAACAACAGATTGCACTCGAGTTTTAAAACTCTGGCGTACATGATGGCAAGTCATACGAGTGCTATTTTCATTTGAAAAAGCATCTTAAAGTCAAGTTAAGTTTACTTTCTTGCCTGGATTTACTAAAAATGTGCAATTTATTTACATGGCAACCATTCTTCCCTTAAATAATAGTTAAAGCCGATCTTTTCTTGACGTAATGTCCTCCATTTGCGAATGCAGCACATGTTGCTCCTCTTTCTTCATTTCCTGATCAATCACCACTTGTTTTCACAAAGAAGGTGAATATTTCACAATAACTACAAACTGCACAGTCCTTTATGCTTTTTGCACATAAATGTGGAAGTTTTTTTTTTCTTTTAAGCTGCATTAACTTTAAATGTGGCGAAACATCACCAGTACAGAAAAACACTATTTAGTTTGCAGCTCAGTTTGAAGCTCATGTCTCCCTTTATGAAGAACTTGTGATGTACATGTGCAAAACTTTGAGTCTAAACATCCTCAGTTTTTGTGTTTTTGTGATTCTGGGTGTTTGCTTTTCTCTGGTGTGTCTGACTAAACAGCAGTGTGAGAAAATGTCAACAGGGTGCAATAATTTAAAAGCACTTAACACACAAATGTCAAAGCATGTCTAAGAAGATAGTTTCTTTTGTCATATTGGGCCTCCCAGCAACAGTGTGCGAGCTGCTGATCATCCTTCAACACAACAAATTCAACAGTAGACTACATTAAAAGCTCTGCTTCTAGACTGTTTTTGCTGCAGCCTTTGTTCATGAAAACAGGCGGCAATGTCAAAGTAAATCTGAGAATGTATATCTCATAATGTAAAAAAAAAAAATCCTCTCCAAGTGAAATGTTAGAACGCAGCTGTGTGCAGCAAACAAAGCAAACTGAGACAAATAAAGTCTCATAAAATAGTGTTTTAAGAAAGTGACTAAAAATCCTAAACAAGCTAACTTACCAACACTGTTTAACTGAAGTCTGACGGTTTGTTTGGGGCAAATGTTCAGTTTAAACCTGATATTTATTTTTAATAGTTAAATTTATTGTAACAATTTCCTGAGAAAGAAAATAACATTTAATATTTTGAAAAGATAATTAAAACCTTTTAAGACCTATAAGTCTGATACTAAAAAAAAGGTACATTTGAGATTAGTTTGATCTGAGGAGGATTCTGAAAGACTCTTCAAGGTTAAATCTACAACACTGTGCAAAAGATATAAGAACTAAAAATAAAAAGAGAACGATTAAAAAATATTGTGGAATATTTTTTCTTAAGGCCCTGTCACACTGGACAACTTGTGAAACATTTTTATGTCTAAATTGCTAATTGTCTAAATTATATTACTAGTTATATATTTGATCAGTTTGAATTACGTTATGTCCACGCCGAAAAGAAGCTTCTTGTTGATTTTTTTCATATTCATTTTCATTTCGTCTTTAAAATGTTTACAAATTGGCATAAGTAGTCTAGTGTGACACGGCTTTTAGTAAGCTAAAAATAATTATAATTCACTTTTACGTATCTGCTTTACTGTATGCTGAGATGGCTGTAAAACAAAATATCACATTACCTCCTATGTACCTGATAATCCAGCATGTGTTGTGTAATCTCCAGCAATGCTAAACTGTAACGGGAATGCATCGTCAGTGTTGTATCATCGAAGTTTTCATCACATTGAGCTTCGGTTTTTCATGTTTTGACTTGTGTAGAAAGATTCTGAAATGAGCCAATATACAGTATGTGGCAAAATACAAGCCAGTGTGACTTGTTCTCTTTTTTTTTATTAAACACTACATTCTTTACTGACTTTAAAAGCACTTTGCAGATGAAATGTTTTCTAGTTGGCTTTTTGGTCTCATATAAAACTATCCTTGACTGGACTAAAATGATCGCTAAAAACATAAAACTACTTGAAACTTTTGCACAGTGTTGTATTTCCGAAACAAAATGTCTTGTTTTATTTTCCCTCTATCAGAGTTGTTTACCAGCAGAATCAGAGCAGTCCTTGTGCAGACAGAGGAGTTGACAGAGTTGATCTGAGCTCCCGCCGTATGCGCTGCAGATTTAGAGAAAAAATTACAACTGATGACAGATGATGGGAGTCATTTACTAAGCAGCTCATTTCCTCTGCAGTCTGAGCCACATGGATCCAATGTGGTGTGTGTTGTGGTTTTTGTGAACAGTCTGTTTCTGTGTGTGCTGATCGGTCACTCCAGACCGAAACCTTCAGAGTTGGAGATGGCAATGGTGAGTTTGTGTTTGAGCTCCTTTCGGGTTCGATACGGAGGCAAACAGATCTGATTAAAGCAGGTGTGAGAGATTGGCAGCCTGGAGAGAGAGAGAGAGAAAAAAAGGCAAATAAATCAAAGTGAAACATTTTTGCATCATAAAAACATCAGGACACAGTCAAATCATCTTTTACAGGGACGTCCATGCATTTTTTTTTTTACAAAATCTTCTGCTCACATTCCATTTTTCATTTATCTCTTCTTTTTGAAAAGCATAAAAACATGTACTGTACTATTTTCTTTAAAGGGATCCACAATTAGTTGTACATATATTTTAACTGTAAAATAAAGACTGTAAAAATTGTAAATTTTTTAAAATATATTTTAACACGGACGGAGCCATTTTATTTACACACAAAGCATTCTGGGTAAATGATGACATCAACTAGGTCATCGGTGCGAGGCTGCTAGCGAGCTATATCCACCCTGAAGGTTGATCTTGGACAATATCTGATGATCGACTCTTTTAAATGAAACCAGAGAGCGTTGACAGAGAGGAGAAGGTAGAAATGACTCAGCCTGTAACTGAAAATATGGATGGAGGACAACAGAGCTGCTTCATGGAAGAAGAACCTCAGCTTAGCCTGTTAGCCTTTGCGCTACCCCTCATGCTATATTGCCTTATATGTATTAGCTCGATGCTAGCGCGACAAACAAGCTAAACTGAGGTCCTCCATCCATATTTTCAGTTGCAGACTGAGTCATTTTTGCGTTCCCCTCTCTGTCATGTGGATGGAGGACCTCAGTGATGATAAGTCAATGGTAAGTTATGCATAAGTTCACACATGTTACATGTAAATTATTCAGAATTTGACATATATTGTGAACTAGCTGGGTAGGTACAGTGGGGTGCAAAAGTTTGGGCAGCCTTGTTAATTTTCCTGATTTATCTTTATAAATCATTGATGTTAGATACTGTATATCATATAGGGGACAAACACAGTGATATTTGAGAAGTGAAATGAAGTTTTTGTGATTTACAGAAAGTGTGCAATAATTGTTTAAACAAAATTAGGCAGGTGCATAAATTTGGGCACTGTTGTCATTTTATTGATTTCAAAACCTTTAGAACCAATTATTGGAACTCAAATTTGGTTTGGTAAGTTCAGTGACCCTTGACCTCCATACACAGGTGACTCCAATTACAAGAAAGGGTATTTAAGCGGGGGCAATTGTAAGTTTTTCTCCTCTTTGCATCTTCTCTGAAGAGTCGCAGCATGGGAGTCTGAAAACAACTTTCAAATGAGCTGAAAACAAAGATTGTTCACCGTCCTGGTTTAGGGGAAGGATACAGAAAGCTATCTCAGAGATTTCAGCTTTCAGTCTCCACTGTGAGAAACATTGTGAGAAAATGGAGGACCACAGGCACAGTTCAAGTCAAGGATCGAAGTGGTAGACCAAGAAAAATCTCCAATAAACAGAAGAGAAGGATGTTGAGAACAGTCAGTCAACCCACAGACCAGCACCAAAGACCTACAACATCATCTTGCTACTGATGGAGTCACTGTGCATCGTTCAACTATTCAGCACACTTTACACAAGGAGATGCTGTATGGGAGAGTGATGCAGAGGAAGCCTTGTCTCCACCCACATCACAAACAGAGCTGCTTGAGGTATGCTAAAGCACATTTGGACAAGCCAGCTTCATTTTGGAATAAAGTGCTGTGGACTGATGGAACTAATATAGAGTTATTTGGGCAGAACAAGGGTCGTTATGCATGGAGGAAAAAGAACACAGCTCTCCAAGAAAAACATCTGCTACCTACAGTGAAATGTGGGGCTGGTTCCATCATTCTGTGGGGATGTGTGGCCAGTACAGGGACTGGGAATGTTGTTAAAGTTGAGGGACTCATGGATTCCAATTAATATCAGCAGATTCTGGAGACCAATGTCCAGGAATCAGTGACAAAGCTGAAGCTGCTGAAGCCGGGGCTGCATCTTCCAACAAGACAACGACCCTAAACACTGCTCAAAATCTACTAAGGCAGAAGAACAAGTACAACATTCTGGAATGGCCATCTCAGTCCCTCGATCATTAATGAAAATCTGTGGTGTCACTTAAAGAGAGCTGTCTGTGGTTTGAAACCATCAAACCTGAATGAACTAGAGATGTTTTGTAAAGAAGAATGGTCTAAAATACCTTCAGCCACAATCCAGACTCTCATTAGAAGCTGTAGGAAGCGTGTAGAGAATGTTTTTTTTCTGTAAACGGAGGATTTACTAAGTATTGAGTTAAGGTTTTTTTTATTTTTTTGTACCCAAATTTATGCACCTGCCTAATTTTGTTTAACCAATTATTGCACACTTTCTGTAAATCATATCAAGTTCATTTTACTTCTCAAATATCACTGTGTTTGTCCCCTATAAGATATATTTAACTGATATTTTTTTATCCAAACAATCAATGATTTATAAAGGTAAATCAGGAAAATTAACAAGGCTGCCCAAACTTTCGCACCCCACTGTATGTGGCTGTTTAAACTGTTAGTGGGTCAAATCAAATCTACTATTCCAAAGTTTTCTAAAAAGAAATGACTCAGAATGAAGGTTCAAATAATTAATAGCAATTAGAAGAGAAGAGTTCGAGCTGGTATGCTAGAGTCGACTAAGTGTCTTAGTAGTGAGGTCCACGTATTGGCTCTGCCAGGGTCCTGAAGATGACATAAACTTTATCATGAACTAAAACGTACTGTGCGACAAGGTTTCTGTTATGTCTTAGTTTCCTGTCTGTTGGGCTCCTGGGGTGTTTCTGAAAGGTCCTTGTGATTTTTGATATGGGTCAAAGCATTGCTGGAATCTGTGTGATGCCAGTCTGAGTTTGGCTGCCGACTTAAGTTGCCTTCAAATGTCCCTGACTGAATCCATGCTGAAGGGCACGGTTCTGGTGATCTGCTTTGAAAGCTAAACAAGTTTAGAATAAGAGCTACTCCTGGAGGTTTGGTGTGAGGCAGAGTGGACCAGTAACTCACAAAACTTTAAAACTTGATCACTACTGTGGTGCAATGATCTACTTTTTTATATTTTGTGACATCCAACTAACGAAGTTGAAATGGGGTCTCCAGCATGGACAGCCAGGAACTTGGTCTTTCATGAGAATAACATTTACACAACCATGTATATTAATGCTTTATAAATGGCAGAATAAATAGTCTTGATGATATCACTACATGGGCTCTTTAAAAGCAGAGGCATCCGAAATAATCTGAAGGTCAAATTCATGACAGGACAACTGGTAAAAGACTGAACGAATATGGCTTGTTTGAAAGGAAAACACCTCTTCTGTCAAAAGAACACAGCAGCACAACCTAAAGTTCCATCTGAGTGCGCCTTTAGACGTCTGGAGCAATGCTTTTATTCTAACAGATGAAACCAAAGTCGAGATTTTTACCCTTAATGCACAAAGCACATTTAAAAAACAAATAAATCAAGCAAACCATAACTATAGCAGCACAAACTTCTGATATTAACAGTCAAGCATGGTGGTGGAGGACTGATGATTGGGGCCACATGAAACCAACTATGCTTTGGAATATATATCAGCTGTGTGTTCTGATGTTGGGACACCTCAAAGTATTTTGGAGTCATCTAAAAGTAAAGCCCAGTAAAAGTAAGGAACATATCTATGCAGGATGTGGGGTTAGAGAGTTCAGAGCCGCCTCTTTTGGCCTTGAACTTACCGAGCGTAGTTTTCTTTAGGTTTGACACAATGGTCTCAGCCCATCCCCCCCTGTTTTCCAAACATAATCTACTCCACTGGCCCCAATCTGAGATCATGTTATGTAGGGGCCCGTGAGAGCCTGGCTCATACATGTGTGGGGGTTGTGACAGAAACAAGATGCCTTTCACCTTTCACTCAAAAACAACCACTTTGCTAGTCATACATGCCAAAGGGAAAAAAACATGCACACACATTTAGTTGCATATACATAAGATGCTTGCAGCTGTGAAGCATTAACAATGTTTGTCATGTGCCCATCAGTGACAAAATAAAGCTGCTGTTTATCAGTGCTGTTTGTGAGAAAGAATTGAACCCGAGCAACCTAATGAAGCAGCGAGGCTTCTCTCCCAGAAACACACCCACAAAGCTTTTATTTGTTTATCACCACTCTGACGTTAGTTATTTCAGAGAGCCCCACACAGCTGAGAATATAACTCGAGCCTCGGGCCCCTGACTATTCACTTCAGTTCAGTTCAAAAGGAGCTCTTTAGGCATGGGAAACATATAGTGCCAAAACCTCCGTGACAGAAAATCCACAACAAAAAAGTATCTGAACAATGTTTAAAACATTGATATTGCCTGTTTAAAATACTGCCCTTATTAAAAGTAACAAAATAAAACATAAAAAAATATTTCCGAGACAAAACAGATTTTTTTAAAATACTTTGTAAAGTCTTGCAATTAAATAACATTCAAAATGTCTGAATCTTTGGGTTCAAAAAACATTTCCATTGTTGTGCAGTCAGAGTTGGATAAATAATTATCTGACATGTTTCTTCAGTTCAGTGTTTATGTCTGAACCTGCCTCTGACCTGATGCTTCGGTGCAGCTTTTATTTTTGTAGCAGAAGAGAAAAGTATCGATTGTAGGGGTGTAAGAAAATATCGATACACTGAAATATCGTGATATTTCATTTCCCGATACTGTATTGATACAGTGGTTTGCAAAAGTATTCATACCCCTTGAACTTTTCCATATTTTGTCACATTACAACCACAAACATAAATATATTTCACTGGAATTTAATG
>NW_013952613.1:456946-459244 GCF_001266775.1 Austrofundulus limnaeus
AAATAAAACACATACAAAGTAGAACACAGCTAAATGTATCAAAAGTATGTCTATGTAATATTAGAATTTTCTGAGAGAATGAATTTTGGTTTTTCATTTTTTTTCCCCTGTAAGAGGTTTTTATTTAATAGAATTTTTGGACAAAAAAAATAGCAATATATCGCCTTGCTTATAGTATCGCAATTTATCGGGATATATCGTATCGTGACCCCTCTGTCATGATATGTATCATATCGCCAAATTCTTGCCAATACACAGCCCTAATCGATTGAGTAACTTTAGTATCAGTACAGTACAAAACCGACGTTGCCATGTGTGTTTTTGGATTTTCAGTCATCCAGGACATGGAAATTCAAAGCAACAACAAAAAAAGGCAAATGCACCTGTGTTCTGTAGCTGAAGACGTGGAGTTAGTATCAGTATTATTGGGTCGACCCGTTCACTCCCGCCTCACTGATGTAAAAGTCAAATGAAATGTGACACAAGCATTCAGACTTTGAAAAACATCAGATATGTATCTAATTTAGTGCCACAAACTGAAAAGGCCTTGGTTGGATTTGAAAAAAAAAATCTGATTTGTCACATTCACACTTGTAGGAAAATGATCTGATATGTTGCATTTGCCTGCAGTGTGAACACAGCATTAGACTCTGCAAAAATGCCCCTCTGTCTGATTATTTATACATAACTGAATTATCATTCAGTTTTAAGGGGGCTTAAGTTCAGCTCAGCCTTATATCCCAGGTTAATTTCCTGACAGTGTCAGAATTAGTGCATGGTTATTATTTTTCTTTGTAGTGTTTTATAATTGAACCTGAGGCAAGAAAGAAAAACGGAATATATCATCTTTATTATTGTGCCATTTTTGGAGATGGTCAGCTTACGGGTCTGTTTCCAGTTACAAAAATTTAAACAAAGGGTGTCAAAACTTCAGCATTTGACATATTTATATTTAATAGTACATTAAAAGTTTAATCAGTGACAACATGCAATGATCTATTATTACTATTACTCTATTTGCAATACTCTTAAGTAGTGAGTGATATATTTGTGTGTGTGTGTGCGTGTGTGTGTGTGCGTGTGTGTGTGTGGCGGGGGGGTGTTTGACAGATTTTTTTGTAATAATAATTAATTATTTTTGTCTGCCGTCACTGAGGCAGTGGACTTAGAAATGCTCTCCGTCCGTCCGTGACGGTGTACATCAGCAACGGTTGGCGTCAAGTTCTATCTTGTTTATATATAAAGTCTTGTACACACATATTTCCATTGTTTTTCAAACACATAATTAAAACACTTGACTTGTGCTGCCATAGAATAAGTATCAATGTGACTTTGGTATTTAATCTGAACATTTCAGCAACAATCTTGTTTGTAGTTTTTAATCTTACAACTTGCAGAAAAAACAAACTTGATATAAAAATGACTAAACTGAACAAGACTAAGATAAAACCTAGCGTGTCAGTAATATTCCCACAGCAGAGGAGATAAATTTTTTTCCCTGACCCACTTAACAGGTTTTGCATCCCTCATTTTAGCTTCTGCGCTTCAGATCCACAGAGGATTGAGTGTGAGAGCTCTGCATCATAAAACTTTGGATCCCAAAGTCAAAAAATAACGGGACACAAAGCTTTGTGTCTGAGCCAATGGAATGTTATATATTAACAGAAACACTTGTCATTATGAACATTTAAATTAGATAATTTACTTGAGATTGTTTAGGATCTTTGAGGACTGCTGCAGTCAAACGTTGCTTAGTGCAAATAGAATTGCTGGTCTGAACACCTCCATCTCTGAGCTTTGTTTTCAGTCAGAGCTTTGGAACCTACCAGTCAGCTGGAACATCAATCTTGGAGATTTTAAAGTTGAGGTCAGCCATTCCTCCAACAGGAACACGGTCACTTCCTGTTGCAAAGTGGAGGAGCTTCTTCTGCAGCTCCAGAGGGAAGGCCAACACCACGTCCCAAAAACACCTGCAAAAGCAGAGTGTTGCTGGCTGAAAAAACAAAAACTTGCAGACAGAGAAAAACATACCGAACTAAGGAAAACAAGAACTGAAACAGTGAAATAACAAGTTTTTTAACTTGTGAAGTACATGGAAGGTGTTTTAACGTGTCTTTGAAGCTTTGACCAAAACTACATCAGATATATTTTTTTCTGTTTGTTTGTTTTTAAAGGAGACCAATTATGGGTCCTAGAAATGTTTATGGTATGTCTGTGGGCTATCCAGACTATGTTCATTCAATTTAATGCACAAAATAATTCTCAGATAATAAAATTTCCCATTTTCTAGTTCTGCCT
>NW_013952613.1:461484-463834 GCF_001266775.1 Austrofundulus limnaeus
GTATGGTATGGTATGGTATGGTACGGTACGGTGTGGTATGGTATGGTATGGTATGGTATGGTATGGTATGGTATGGTATGGTATGGTTGTATATATTTGCATATGTTTATTTTTTCAAAGCTACATGAGAAGAAGCAAACTAAAAATCGTGACAGAAACAGCAGTATAAATGTGCACTGGAACTCTAACAAAATTAGCATTGATTGACCCTCGCTCACACTGTTTTCCTGTCCTCCCTTTGTAGGTCAGTTGCTTCAGGTTACAACCACCTGCAGATTAGTGAAATAGTGAGACACCACTGTTAGAAACCCTTATCCCTTATTCTTGTTCTCCTCATGCAGGAGTAAAACAATGAACTGCAGCTTCAGACCTCCGCAGAAAAGCATAACGCACCACAGGTATCCTTTCTCTTTCCAGAAAATATCTTTTATTCCACCTGACGCGCTTACTTCACTCTGACGAGCTTTCTTTATGTCATGACGTGTAAAAAAATTCAGTCAGTTTTCTTTAGATGAGATGAGATGAAACTGAAAATGCTGGGCTGCGTAGATCACTCATCTGGCGAGTTGAAAAAAATAAATGTTCAACATAACTGAGGTTGTGCAACAGACCAGCAGCTGAGTTGTCACCTGTGAGCAAGGGATGACTTACATTATCTGTGGCTAACAAGTGTTAGCTTGTTTGCCTGATTGTTAAAAAAAAACATCCCAGGCAAAAATGTCTCATTTTCAAGTAAAGACTCTTGCCCACATTTTAAAGTCAAGTTAAGTTTTAATAAATATTTTTGAATTTTTGAGAATGATAATGTGATTTAACTGTTAAAATGAAAAACAAAGTGTGTAAGGAACAGTGTTGTATAAAGTATCTCAAAGTGATACTTGAGTAAAAGTACAAGTATCTTATCATAAAAAACACTTTGGCAAGTTAAAGTCTTATCTAAAAATATTACTTGAGTAAAATACTTAAAGTATCTGATATTTTTCTACTTAAGTATCAAAAGTAAATTTCTGACACAGAATCTACTTAAGTATTAAAAGTAAAAGTAAAAGTGAGCAATTATATTTTCCAAAATTACATTTATTGGGAGGTGACTACTCAACAAAATATTTTTTTCTTGCGGAGTGCAGCTGTGATGGGTTGTGTACAAGCTAATAGTGTGTCAGAATGTTATATATTTATACTTCTCATCCAACCACAATTAAATTCACTCTATCCAGGAGACACAATTTATCAGGTTAGTTTTTTTTAAGTAATAACAACTCAGAATAAAATAGGAGTAACAGCTTTCTACTTCTTACCTTTTTAAAAAATGTAGTGAGTAGAAAGTACAGATAATTGTGTAAAAATGTAATAAGTAAAAGTAAAAGGTATGCTGAAAAATAAATACTCAAATAAAGTACAGATACCCAAAAATTCTATTTAAGTGCAGTAACAAAGTATTTGTACTTAGTTACACTTCAACTCTGGTAAGTAAGGTTAAGGCATCTTACCGTATGGTGCTGTCCGTTTTACTGTATCCTTCATACTGTGCAGCTTTCTGTAGCGCCGTCATGTCGAGCTCTGGACTCCCACACACCAGCATTTCCACTTCTTCTGGCCTCAGCAGCTATACAATGAATTAAATATTTAGCATTAACACAAAAAATAATAATTACTCTCTCATTTTCACACAGTACAGGAAGTAAAACAAAATTAATTGCAATAGAAACAGGTGTGATTCTGTTCTCAGCATCACTGTGTGGACTCAGGAACACCTCCACAAATCATTGCCTGTAAGCACAATTTGACCATGTCATCCATAACTGCAGGTTAAAGCTCTTCAATGCAAAATAAGGCCCTTATGTAAACACCATCCAGAAACAGGGCTGTCTTCTCTGGGCCAAAAAACCTCATATAAAATGAACTGATGCAAAGTGGAAAAATGTTCTGGGGTCAGATAAATCAAAAGTCAAAATGATTTTTGGAAACAATGGACACCATGCTTTTCATACGAGATGAAAAACTGTTCGGCCTGTTATCAGCGAACACTTCAAAAGCCTGCCTATAAACAGGTTTTTAACTTTTGTTTATTCGTCACAATAAACACTGAACACGAGCATGTCAATAGATCATTCTCTTATCAACAGTGCCTTAGTTTAAACATTTAAAAACTGTTCCACTGTGGAAAAAAATGTTTATTAGATTTGCAAATCCTGCGTTCAGATTTAAGCTCTCTGAGGAAGAAGGGCTGTACAATAAAAATGGTTATTGTAAAAGTGCCAGTTATTTTATAGTTTAGAAAGAAAGAAAGAAAGAAAGAAAGAAAGAAAGAAAGAAAGAAAGAAAGAAAGAAAGAAAGAAAGAAAGAAAG
>NW_013952613.1:463949-466468 GCF_001266775.1 Austrofundulus limnaeus
GAAAGAAAGAAAGAAAGAAAGAAAGAAAGAAAGAAAGAAATGTTTTGCAGGATTTTAACTTGTAACATCAACCAGATCTTTACTTAACCCACTTCCCTAAACAGGAAGCATTTTATCAAACAGCTGGTGGCTCTAGCGTCAACTTTTCTGCTGAAATTTCCACAAAAACCCATCAGATCAACGCAACAATCATTTCTGTTGCTCTGATGATAAAACTGAAGCACAGCCAGTAAACGGGGAGGAGGAACAGGAAGTGTAGTAGTCATAGCTGAACTAATGATGACAGACATACAGTCTTGTCAAAGAGTCAAATTCTTCAGAATTCAGTGAAAGCTGACGTACTTATTCACACGTGACAAAGACAAAAACGTTTGAAACGCATCCTAAATCAGATTTATGGGTCAATACCACGGGGGATATGATGACAGTGGTTAAAGCTTTTATCTCACAGAGAGTAAGTTGTAGGATCATCTGCCAGCTTGGTGCCTTTCTTAATTGAGGGTGCATACCCCCCCCACCCCCCCAATGCAGGGGTTATCTCCAGGCCCACAGATCAAAACATGCATGTTAGGTGAGTCGGTGTGGATGGGTTTTGGTCTCATTTGTCTCTGAATGGCCCTGTAACAGACTTGTGTCCAGGTTGTACCCCACCACTCCCACAGTGACTGATGGAGACACACACCAGCTCCCCCACGACCCGAAATCTAAAAAGCGAGTAAAGAAAATGGATGGATGGAGGTCAAAAACAGAGTCAAGATATGAAATGACATTGATCTCCAGCACTATAATGACAAAACAGTTAAAATTCCATTCATACCCAACACACACACACACACCCAAATAAAACACTCACAATTTCCCGACAAACTTGCCTCATCACATCCTGTAGACGTCAGTGAGGATGTGACGGCCCACTGCAGAGTCATGGCAGGAAAGCAGCAAACAGAAGGGTGTCAATCAGACAGAATTTACCCCCCCCCCCCCCCCACACACACACACACACACACATACACACACACCACCACCACCACCACTACTACCAACTGGTTGAAGGTTCAGATAACAGCTTTATATTTTAAGTAACGTTTTGTATAACGATTAGGTCCGTATATGAATTACATTTCTTTCACATCATAATGTGATTAAGTCTGCATCTGATTTCCTGAATGTCTTCCCTTTGCATTTGGGACCTTTAGTCTAGTTAAAACTGAGGACAATGAGTGAGGGAAAGTCCATGTTAGGACGGTTGAATGAATATTTTCCAAACAAAGAAACTCTTAATATTTTTAGACTTTGAATCTCCTGTGGGTATCATTAAAATATAATAAAGTTAAGGGTGATTATAATTGGGGGGAAATGATCAGACATGTGATATTGGAGGCAATTGTGTTAGGCCACGCATGAAGTTTGGGGTAAATTTAACTTTGTAGATGATTCTGGATTGTCACTTGGAGAGGATTAATTAAACTGATTAAGTCAGATGTACAGTTTAACCTATAAATGTTGTATACAGACAGTTATGAGTTTCTGTTTTTAAACGCCTTTTACCCCAGCTGAATAAAAATTCGAACCGTAACTGTGAGGGCAATATTTTTTAAGTCTATTGTAAATAGGGGTGTAGGAAAATATCGATACAACAATATATATCGATATTTCATTTCCCGATACTGTATCGATTTTCTAAAGCCCTGTATCGATTTTTAATTATGGTTAAAAATGTCAACTTTCCTGCCAACGGTTCATTTTTATGTTGTAGTTCGGCCTCTGACCGCTAGTTGGCAGCAGTGAGGCAGCCATTTGGCTCCTCTACTCCTAAGGAGCCAGAGAGTAACGGTAGCATTAGCGTCATGAGAAAACATTAGCATCATGCACCGATAGCTGAATCCGAGCAGAAAAGACCGACACTCTGCCTACTAAGCTGAGGTTCCCTTATTAGTCAGAATGTCTGTATTTTAAGTCAAATTGAAGTGTCTCGTCCGGGGCGCTCTTTTTTTGACTGTAGTCAGCTGTCACGTTACGGAAGGCAGGCAGGCATGCATCTTAGCGCCTCAAGCTTAGGGGGTGTTGTGCGAAATTCAGTTCCCCTGTGAAAATCTGTTCCCCCTGTGTCTGGAGGGCACACTGCAGCCAGAGAGGCCGATCCGACCATTTTCACAGCGTTTCTGATCAATTTCTCAGTAAAAGGACTCACATAATCTTGTCAAGGTAACTTTCAGTTTAATCATCAGCTGCTGTTAAAAAAAACTCTAAAATGAATAAATAAATAAACCTAGCCTTTTTTTTATGACAAAGAGAATCAGTCCTTATCAGGGGTCGGATTTATAAAACTGGCGTACGCACAATTTGAGCCCAGAAACTTGCGTACGCCACTTTTTACGCCAAGGTTGTGATTTATAAAATCCAAACTTGACGTGAAAATGTGCGGTGCCTCACGCCAGCTCTGACCCATGCGTACGCTCATTTTGAGACGTGAAGCTGCGACACAGATGGTGAAGTGAGGAATTAGAGCCACACTGTGT
>NW_013952613.1:467159-481145 GCF_001266775.1 Austrofundulus limnaeus
AAGGAAAGATGCGCAGAAACGTGCGTACGTATGGTTTTATAAATCTGAATTTTTTTTGGCGTACGCCATTTCCGCCTTTTGGCCGTACGTTCACTTTTAGTATGGTTTCCACACAATCCTTTATAAATGAGACCCCAGACCTTTTCCAACTTTTCTCATGTTCTCTTTAGCCTCACTGTTTATCAGTCAGCCAACAAACACTGTCTTCCATTGTGTGTATTTATATATTTTTTTTATTGCTGATACAAGAAACAAAATATTCCAGTTGTTTAAAATAATCTGTTTCCCCTCTGTAACATGGGAACAAAATAATTTACCTCCAAATTACTCTTATCATAAACAACAAATCCTGAAGATTTGGGAATATTTGCTCTTTTTTTTGCCAAAGTCACCTGGATGGAACCAAATATTATTTAGGCTTGTAAGCTACAGTTTGCATTGTTTCATTTAAAGGAAACTAATTTACTCACCGCATCTTTGATTGATTTTGTCTGGCTATAGACTAGATCTCTGTCCAATCAGAGCCAGGTATTGTGTAGTTGGTGTTTTTAATCAGTTTTCAGTTTAATTAATTCAATCTAAGTCTATGGAACAGTCCCAAAAATTCACCAAAATCACTCTGTCCCTCTAAAATCATTGAGAAAATCATATCGTATTGTTAGCTGAATATTGTGATATGTATCGTATCATGATCAGAATATCGAATATTGTATCGTGTCGTGAGATTAGTGTATCGCTACAGCCCTAATTGTAAATGTAACAAGAAGTCTTGTTGCGTTTATGGACATATCTTGAATATGAACCAACATGCAATATTTTGTATCTTTTAGTTTTATGGTAGTTGTTACTTGATGTGTGGACTTTCAGAGAAAGTGAAACTGTACACACAATTAGAATCAATGTGAAAACATTCAAAAGGAAAGACACAATGTCACCAATAAAAGTATAAAGAATCCTCAAACATTCATTTTCTGCTAATCCAGGACCTGGTTGTGGAGGCGACAGTGAGCAGAGGACTCTGTGTCATTCTAACAACCTCTATTGTGAGATATAAGAAGATAATCTTTTCAGTGAGTCTTGGATGCACATTGACCTCTTCTCAGAAATTCATGAAACACTTGATCTTTTCACTTTGAGACAAAACAGAGAAAGCCTTGTGTGATTTACGCTGAGGTTTCTGCTTTTAAATGTTTCTCGACATTTCCAGACGCTACCGGGGGATTTTTTTATTTTTTCTTCTTGAAAACCAGGGTGTGAGTCAACTTCCTCTGGTTCTTACCTTTAACTTGACACCCTTCCAAAAAATTAAAAAATTTAAAAGGCTTGTAAGGGGCGACTGTTGAAGCACTTCCATTGGTTAATTTATAACAAAAAAATCATAACTTTGCAGAACGTGATTGGCTTAATTGGCAATTCCTGAGCCTTCAAAAGCAACCTAAAGAGGGACAAGTCTTTGTGGCCTTACTGCAAAACTGTCACATGAAAATGGACACTGATAGAATACCTGAAATGCTATATCTGGCTGTATGAACTAACAGGTTTCTGATGATTCTTATCACATCAGAAATCATCCACGGATCATAACCATTGAATAGGGTTGAAAAACAAACACTTTGTCTTTAAATTAAGACCTTTTACAAAAATATCAGCAAATTATCTGCATAAATACAACAACAGCTTTGATCTAATATTCACTCTACTTTTACTTTAAGATCCCAAGCTCAAACTCCTGAGCATGAACCGCCAAATTCTGGCTGCAGATCAGCCCTCAAACGTCTGTATCATAAACATTTTTTAACAGATTTGATAGATAACATCTGGGCCTCAAATACAAGATTTATTTAAATTTTTATAGAAATTATGCAGTTGTTTAGCTAGTTAAACTTTATATCCATAGCACCTTTTACAGATAAATATCCCAAAGTGTTTTATAAGGAGTCAAACTAAATCAAATACAAACATCCAATATAAGTGGGGTGGAGGTGGGCATGATTTTATGTTTGGGGAGTGGGGTGCAGTGTTTTATGTATTTTTAATTGCAAAATGTTTTATTTTACGTTATTTTTATTTTTCTGTATTTTTGTGTGTGTGTGTGTTTTTCCTCTCTTTTTTATTTTACTGTTGGATGTTGTTTTGTTTTTACTGTTTGATGGGACTACAGATGTAAATTAGGCTCAGGCTAAATCTGGTGCAATGCATCAAATTATGTTTTAATTGCACACTGTCCCGAACAAATAAAATAAAATAAAAACATAAAAGCATACAATAAAACGTGACTAATAAAACAAGTAATACATTTAGCTAAAATCGTGTCTGAACAACAGCATCTTAAGCTGCTTCTCAAACAAGTACTAGGGGCTGTTGCTTGAATAAAAATGTCCCCTCAAGTCTTAAGGGCTCGACACACGGGCAGCGACAAACTACAGCGATTAACGGCTGTCATCGCAGCCAGGATGAAACCCGACAGACGGGACGCGATAGCGATCGCAGCGTTGCGAATCGCGCTCTCAGGTCACTTGTCTTCACAAAATTTGATTGGTTCTTGACTCTGAAGGGGGGTACGCATTATGGACGTGTAAACTAAACAAATCTTGCGATGCTAATGATATTGAAAAACAAACACACATCAAGATACAGTTTTATGAGGAAAAACTTACCATAAACTTAACCCTGGTGCCAATAAATTCCCACAAAGCTTTTTAGTAATCACTTGGTGAAAGTGTTAGCTAACGGCAGTGTGTAGCATACGCTCCTCTCATTGGTCAGTCAATGAAACCCTCGCTGATTGGTTGTACGTTAAGCGACAGCGACAAAAGTTGAACATTTTTCAACTTTCATATGTCGCGTCGCAAGCTCGCRTGTGCACGTCTACRTGTACGAGCGCGAAATTTCACATGCACTATTTTCGCCGGTCGCTTAGCTGGAGGAGGGCAAGCGATTGTCGCCTCATCGCACAGGCTCCATAGGAAATGAATGGAGAGCGAGTGACATCGCCTCCAGTGTGTCGAGCCCTTTAGCCTGGGAAAAACCAGACCCTGTCCTTCACTTTGCTTCGTACAAGGGTCTGTACTTGCAGCTATAGACAAGCGATTTTTGCAGGAGGCGTGGCCTCTGCTGAAGTTTAAAATGATTGGATTGGTTGGCCGCGACGTATGTCGCTGTGAAGGAGGCTAAGCTAAGAAGCTAACCGGAAATCGCGAGCACTGTAAACAACCCTACTGAGAGGAGAGAAGTACCGAGCCGAAAGAGATGACTGTAAATGAGAGCTGCTGCTTTGTCAGACAAATTTATTTTAATTTGGAAGCCTTATCAACACAGACTGGCTTCATTCACTTCCTCCACTGCCGTATGCTAAACTAACTAGCAGACACTGCGCAGAAAATCAACGTCGTTCAAAACTCCACCTTCTGTTCTCTGATTGGCCCAGGTAAAATAAACTACAAGCAGACACTGCGCAGAAAATTGASGTTCTGTTCTCTGATTGGCCCAGGTAAAATAAACTACAAGCAGACACTGCGCAGAAAATCGACGTTCTGTTCTCTGTTTGGCCCAGACAAAAATGCTCCTGAAGAAATCCTTGTCTGTGGAAGAAGTCCCAGATGAAGCAGTGAAGGGAAACTAGAATTGAGTGGAACTGTGTAGGAAGGCAAGGGCCAGGCTACTCATCTCTTAAACTTGGTTTTGAGACTCTTCAGGAGATTTTGGCCTGAAGACCAACAATTCTGCAGCTCTAAAAGTCACAAATAAATTTTTAAAATTGGTTCTGAATTTGACAGGTAGCCAGTGTGAAGAGGATAAAACTGGTGAGATGTGCTCTTCTGTTAACCTCACTGCAGTGTTCTGTATTACCTCTAAAGGAGTGACTGAACATTTGTTAGAGCAAATAAAAAGAGAGCCACAAAAGTCTAAGATAAAAGCATGAATGATCATATCCAGGTCCGATTTAGTTAAAATAGCCCTCAGTTTAGAGATATTTCTAAAATGGTAAAAAATTATTTTTAATCAAATGTTGTGAAAGGCAGTCCAGAGACACTGATTGGTCACATAAAACACCAAGGTTTCTGAGACTGGACTGAGAAGAAGATCCATGAGAACAGAGGTGTTATTTGATCAAGAAACTTTTTATCTGTGAAGTTAAAGACAGGTTTATTTTTATTTTTAAATCTTTCAATGTGATCAAATTTCATGTAGAAAAACCCTGCTATTTTTTTAACTAAACAAATCAGTCCAAATAAGTTTATTATTGTTATTATTATTATTATTATTTTTATTATTTTTTTTTTTTATTATTATTAACCATAACTGCTAAGTCTCATCATCCCAGTTTATGTTGCTTTTGTTTGATTAACCTGTCCTTTTTTGACCCACATTCAGGGTTTTAGCTTATAAAAACAGAACGAGTCTGAGCTTCAGGCAGATTCAGTTTGATCACTTCTCTGTGAAGCAGAGCAGATATTTGACTCCCAAGCATGCTCAACAAAAGCACAAAGCTATTCATAAAGTGACAGTTGTGACCTTTGACCCTATACTATAAACAGCCAGCTAGGACCTAAGAGGTCAAAGGCCAAACATCAAGTCTTAGCTCATCGGTGATATATTTATTTAAAATAAACCTTTGCTGTGTTAGTGAAAAGATTTTCTTTCTTTCTTTCTTTTTTTCATTGAGACGATAGAGATGATCCTTTTATATGAAACTGTTCATGTTTATGGTTTTAAAAAACAGATTTTTCTCTTGTTTATTTAATTGTATTTGCCTATGCACTATTGCTGAATTCAACATTTTTATTTGACTTTAATGGACTTTGTGTTGTTTTCTCATGTGACATTAACACATTTGACATATATATATTTTTAAATCTCTTTCATAGATTACTCTACAACTCCTACCTGCACCATGCATAAAAATTCAGGGTTTATTTTTGTCTCTCATTTACACAGGAAATGACCAATTCTGCAGTTCTGGCATGACTGATGAGTCTGTTGCAGGAAATATAAACTCATTATTGTAAAACAACCAAAAAAGGTGTTGCAACAAATCTGTCAAATCAAAATACCACTGAATTGCTTGAGCTGTGAACTGTTTTGTTTTGTTTTTAATCATCAAGAATTGAGCCAGTTTGAGCCTTGGTGGTTCCTGGATTAGTAATAAACATTCTAAACAGTTTTCTTTTATCTGAGGGCAACAGATGCAGCTAATGATCACTAAAGAAAAGTATTAGTGTTGCTAAGCTAAAATACACTACAGACAGTTTAGCACCACTTATCAACAGTTTTAGGTGAATATATATTTGATAATAATGAGGAATGATAATGCATCAATCTCATATAGCACTTTTCTAGACACTCAAAGACATTATTCATTCATACACACATTCACACACTGAATACGGTAGACTACACTGTAGCCACAGCTGCCCTGGTTCAGACTATTATTTGAGGCTGTATGTATAAGTTTGATCTTGTGTGGATCATAGAAAATCTACCTGCTCTCTAAAGACAATAGGAAAGTGGGATGACAGTATGTATCCACAACTACTGTGACATGAAGAAGAATGTGACAGGACATTCAGGCCCTGACAGATCACACACCGACCAACAGAGATGACCATCAACTTCCCCAAATTGTTGAACAACAATATTTAATTTATTTATTTGGCAGGGACAATGCATATTAATTGATTGATATTGCTGTAAATGCAGGATTAGCCAAAAGGCTATTTTTCGTCTGTTGTCCCTGGACTTTCTAAAAACTGCACTGATGCCTCACAGCAGGAAGGTCCTGGGTTCAATCCCCAATTCGGACCTGGGGTCTTTCAGTGCAGAGTTTGCTCGCTTGCATGGGTTTTCTCCGGGTACTCCTGTTTCCCCAACACCCCTAAAAAATTTGTACAATAGGTTGCCTTCGATCCCAGGCCACCCTTGAAAACGAGGTCTGTGATCTCAACGGGATTTGCCTGGTTAAATAATGTAAATAAATAACTAGCAAAATAAATTAAAAAGTAAAATCAAAGTGTGATTAGCTGCATCTGTTGCCCTCAGTAAATAAAAAAGTATAATAAGAAGTAACAGAAATCCTTAAAACTAATTTAATACTTCATTAAAATGGCAAAACACAAGTGGTCACATGGTGGAATTAGGAGAAGGCAGTTATTATTCAAAATGTTGACCAATCTGATGTGTTATAAGCCAATCCTTTATCTGTTTTTAAAATAGATTATATGTGAATATAATATATTTATTGAAGCTCTCAACAACACACGACTACTACAATGCAAACCCAGCTCTTACGAAGACGTGTTCTGCATAAGGTTGACCTATCTAAAGTCAACTTATGGAAAACTGCTGGACCTGGTAACAACTTAGGAAGAATACTGAAAGTTCTAACTAACCAGCTGGCTGATGTGATCAGTAACATCTTCAACACCTCTCTGTTTCAGGCTGTGGTTCTTTCCCTTTAAGCTTCACATAAACTATTGTCATTCCCAAATCTAAAAATCAGCGATGACATTTCCCTACAACTATTGCCCAGTGGCTCTGATTCCCATCGTGACAAAGTCCTTCACCACTGCAATTTGCTTACTGCCCTAACCACTCCACCTCTAATTCCATCTTGTACACACTGCTCCATCTCTCTTGGACAATAAGGACATATACACTCACCGGCCACTTTTTAGGTACACCTGTCCAACTGCTCGTTAACACTTAATTTCTAATCAGCCAATCACATGGCGGCAACTCAGTGCATTTAGGCATGTAGACATGGTCAAGACAATCTCCTGCAGTTCAAACCGAGCATCAGTATGGGGAAGAAAGGTGATTTGAGTGCCTTTGAACGTGGCATGGTTGTTGGTGCCAGAAGGGCTGGTCTGAGTATTTCAGAAACTGCTGATCTACTGGGATTTTCACGCACAACCATCTCTAGGGTTTACAGAGAATGGTCCGAAAAAGAAAAAACATCCAGTGAGCGGCAGTCCTGTGGGCGGAAATGCCTTGTTGATGCCAGAGGTCAGAGGAGAATGGGCAGACTGGTTCGAGCTGATAGAAAGGCAACAGTGACTCAAATAACCACCCGTTACAACCGAGGTAGGCAGAAGAGCATCTCTGAACGCACAGTACGTCGAACTTTGAGGCAGATGGGCTTCAGCAGCAGAAGACCACACCGGGTGCCACTCCGTTCAGCTAAGAACAGGAAACTGAGGCTACAATTTGCACAAGCTCATCGAAATTGGACAAGAGAAGATTGGAAAAACGTTGCCTGGTCTGATGAGTCTCGATTTCTGCTGCGACATTCGGATGGTAGGGTCAGAATTTGGCATCAACAACATGAAAGCATGGATCCATCCTGCCTTGTATCAACGGTTCAGGCTGGTGGTGGTGGTGTCATGGTGTGGGGAATCTTTTCTTGGCACTCTTTGGACCCCTTGGTACCAATTGAGCATCGTTGCAACGCCACAACCTACCTGAGGATTGTTGCTGACCATGTCCATCCCTTTATGACCACAATGTACCCAACATCTGATGGCTACTTTCAGCAGGATAATGCGCCATGTCATAAAGCTGGAATCATCTCAGACTGGTTTCTTGAACATGACAATGAGTTCACTGTACTCAAATGGCCTCCACAGTCACCAGATCTCAATCCAATAGAGCATCTTTGGGATGTGGTGGAACGGGAGATTCGCATCATGGATGTGCAGCCGACAAATCTGCGGCAACTGTGTGATGCCATCATGTCAATATGGACCAAAATCTCTGAGGAATGCTTCCAGCACCTTGTTGAATCTATGCCACGAAGAATTGAGGCAGTTCTGAAGGCAAAACGGGGTCCAACCCGTTACTTGCGTGGTGTTCCTAATAAAGTGGCCGGTGAGTGTACGTTAGAAAGCTGTTCATCGACTTCAACTCAGCATTTAACACTATCATCCCCCAGCAGGTGGTAGAAAACCTGGTGCTTGGTGCTCATTTAGGGGTGTAAATCACCAGCTTTATCATGATATAATATTACATCGATTTGTTTGGATGACGATTCAATATTTCTCGATATCACAAAGTCTATCATGATATGATTTCGATTCAATTCAATTCACGTCTGCAATCGATATAATGCAATAACAAAATCCCATCTAACACAATGACTGTGTTAGATGGGCATATGAAATCAGTTCACATCAAGCATTTGATGATGATATAGATCGATATTTTCATTTTGCCTTGATATAACTGAATCATGAACTATTCAAATCGATATATTGTTATAGATCAATGTATCATTACACCCCTAGTCTCAGCACACACACACTTGTTACTGGATCTTGGACTTGTTGATCCAATGACCTCAATGACCTCAGTCTGTGCACATCAGCAGTAGGACCTCAGAAAAGAATCAGGCTGTGCACAGGCACCTCCCAGGGGTGTGAGCTCAGCTCACTGCTGCTCAAGCTGCTTACTCATGACTGCACTGTAAAGTCCAAACCCAACTACATCGCAGTATTTGTTTTTTACACAACTGTTGTCAATTATGTCATCAGTAACAATGATGGTCCATACAGAGTGGAAGTGGCCCATCTGAGCTGGTGCCAGAACAGCAAAACTAAAGACATGGTTGTTGATCTGGGGAAAATATCGACAGATCACCTGATTGTCAGTGGCTCCGAGGTAGAAAGAGTCAAAACTACCAGATGTTAGGAATAGACAGATCCAAAGACCTAACCTGGACAACTTTAAAGGGACAACATCATCTTCACTTCTTAGGGAGACTAAAGAGAGGCAGCCTTCTGCCATTGAACCCACACACCGTCTACAGAGCTCTGTGGACGGTGATCTGATCAGCTGCATCACTTCATCGTATGGAAACAGTTACGCACAGTAGAAGTCACTGCAGTGTGTCACAAAACCAGCTGAGAGGTGTTATAGGAGGTTCCCTCCCTTCCACCAAAGATCCTTTAATCACATGCTGCGTATGCACAACCCCTCCCATGGATTGTTCAACCTGCTACTATCATGCAAGTGTTTCCATCTCATCAAAAAAAAAATTTTAAGGTTCTGCAACTACTTTTCCCACTTTGAGTGTGAACCAACTCTTAACTAACTTGCTGCACTTTTGCCCTATTGCAATATACAAAGTTGTTTGCACTGTTCACTTTCTTGGCTCATATCATTTATTCATGCCCATTTCATGCTGGAGTTAGGATGGAAAAACATTCAGTTCAGCTTCATACCATGCATGTATCAGAATGACAACAAAGCTTATTTGATTTGAACAAAATTACAACTTGCAAAACTATTTCTTTTTTAAAACATACATTTAAAAAATGGGAAAGGAACACTTAAACACTTTAAAAAATTTTATGACATCATGGCCTTAATGACAGCTACTTTGGTGATTGTAGACTCACCATGAGAGCATCGGAGGCACACACACTGTGGAAGCCATGGTAGAAGGCAGCAAACTGCTTATAAATGGATTTATTCAGCAGGAAGTCAACGTAGAGCTGGACGTACTCTGTGGAAAAGAGAAAATAAGAGGTTTTTAATTTTTCCATGACAAAGTTTTACCCACCAAACCTTCAGTCTTGCTGCTCATAATGATGCTGGTGAAGAACTGGGCCTGAAGACCAATAGGAGTTACTGGAAGGGAAATCATTTTTAATTGTTTATGGATTTTATCCATCTGTGAACATAAAGACACTTCTAGGCTGAGTCAGGTTTGATTACATCTGCACACATGAGCTGAAATGATGCAAACTTTGCCGAGAGAGACTTGCTCACCAAAATGCATAAACTGGACAAGGAGGGCTTTATTTAGAAAAGCAACCAAGAGGCCAAACATAACCTTGATGAAACTGGGCGGTTTTTCTGCAGAAATGAATCACTGTAAGCTGCACAGAGCTGGGCTTCATGAAAGAGTGGCAAAAAAGAAATTGGCTTTTATTTTTAAAAAAATAAGGCTTTGGAGTTTTTTCTTTAGTTATGTGGTCAGACGAGACGAAAATGTAACTTTTTGTTCACCAAGGACAGCACCATCTTGTTCAAACCTAAAACGAGGTGATGGTAGTATCTTGCCATCAGGATGCACTTGGTCATTTTTAAATTTCAGTGGAAGTCATTTAAAGCTAAACTTTGACATTCCAGCCATGACTGGAAGTGGACTCACCCTTCCGGTTCTGCTTTGTGACAGGAATTTTGTCTCCTCCAGGTTTCAGGTTGTAGGATTTGACAACACCCATCTCTTCCTGGAACACCTAAGAACCAAACACAAATAAACACAATTCAAACTCGCATCTGTGCAAACAAGCAGATGGACGATGACTCAAAGGAGATCTCAAAAGAGTGCTGAAAGTTCTCACTTTGCAATATTTACGAGGTGAAATGAGCAAACTAATTTTGTCAGTGAAACAAAAGAGTCACACCACACTCCCCAGTCTGGTTTCCTGCGCTCATTTTCTCACCAACAATGGTTTTAGTTACTCGCTTGGTGAGTTTCAGACTAAGGAGTTTTAAATAGCATGCTGACCTGTATGAGAGCAAGAATCCACAAGGCCATTCATTGTGGAGCAAACACTCTGGTTTCTTGTCTTTTTTTTATAAAAAAAAATTAAAAAACAGTTTATTTTGTATTTGGATTAAGTTTATATACAGTATTTGTTTCAGGATAGAGTGTTATTATTCTGTCATTTTCAGGCTGAAGCTGCACACTTGAACAAGCCAAGGGCTTTCTGGAAAAAAAGTTGGATGATCAGACAAGATTGAGATGTTTGAGCACAATGACCAGTGGTCAGATTTATAAAGGATTGGAAACCATACTAAAAGTGAACGTACGGCCAAAAGACGAAAATGGCGTATGCCAAAAAAAATTCAGATTTATAAAACCATACGTACGCATGTTTCTGCGCATCTTTCTTGTATAGATCACAGCTGTACCTCAGTGTTTGCACACAAGGTCCCGCCTCAGGTTCTAACACACCCACATTCAACCATAAACAGTCAATGCAAAGCACCTCATGAATGTTAAGATGTATTTAAATCAGTCAGCTGATCAATGTCAAAAAAAGTGATTGGCCGACTCAGACTCGCTCCATCGTGTGTCTGAGGATGACAGATGCTGACTGACAGCTGCTCACGTGAACAGAATGTCTGTAATTGACACAGATTTTCCCTCACTTTGCAGGTTTACAGACATTTAGAGTAATGTAACAATTTTTTCCCAAAAACTCAGCTTCAAATTAATTTTCTCTCAGAGCCTGCAGTATGATAAAACAATAAATAAAATAAAATAAGTCAGATAAAGTTAGAAATAGGTTCAGCGCTCTTCACCCTGTCCTCTCACCCTCTTGTTATCATTGTGCTGTTCATAGCCTGTATGTTTGTTGCCTTGCCTTGCCTTGCTACACCAAGTTAGTTTTTGAGCTGCCCTGTCAGCTTTCTTTGTTAAATAAATCACCTTTTTTGCCTTTTTGGATTTTTGCCTGTGCTATGGGTTCATTCCTGCCTGAAAATCATAACAGTGTGGCTCTAATTCTTCACTTCACCGTCTGTGTCGCATCTTCACATCTCCAAAATGAGTGTACGCATGGGTCAAAGCTGGCGTGAGGCACCGCACATTTTAAGTCAAGTTTGGATTTTATAAATCACAACCTTTGCATGAATAGTGGTGTACGCAGGCTTTATAAATCTGTTTATAAAAACAGTGTTTTATACAGCAAATCAAGTAATCATGTTAAAAATCAGGTATTCGTGTTAAAATTATAGTTCCATTTGCATCAGTCGAGTGAACAGATTAAAGGCCTCCAAACCAAACTCTCAGGCTGAATTAAACCTCAGTCCTCTCCTAACCTTGAGTGGAAAATGTCTGACTTAACTCGTAACATTTTTGACTGAACATAAATCATAAAATGCTTTTCATGGAATTCAACAGTTACTCTAAACATAACATCTGATCAAGAAGATGTTTAATACTGACATAATCAACCTTTACATCTGACAGAGGTTTATAGTCATCATAGTTATGTTCTGGTGAAGCATGTAGCCAACAGGATGCAGGAATAGGTGAAAGTCCTCAACACCAACCCCCCCACGCCTTCACCTCACTCTCACGTTTTTGGAAAAATTGGCAGTCCTGAGGACCCGGTCGACTCTATTAAAGCAGCTGCAGCTCAGAAGGTCACATTTTAATCTAAAAGTCACTGTTTCAGTCTACATCCCTGCAAGATTAAAGATGATTTAGTTCATGTTCTACAGCACAAGCCCAAACAAAAACCTCTGAGATGAATCTAGAACTTGTTACAAACATATATCTGATAAAAGGGATAATTCTTTAAATACAGATGTGGACAAGGAGAATGTAGAAATGACTCAGTCTGCGAGTGAAAATGTGGATGAAGGACAACAGAGCTGCTTCATGGATGGGAGAACGTCAGTTTAGCCTTTTAGCTTTTTCGCTAGCACTAACTCTATATCGCCATATATTTGTAATAGTTTGTAGCTAGTGTAAAAGCTAACAGGCTAAACTGACGTTCTCTAAATCAAGCAGCTCTGTTGTTCATCCACATTTTCAATTGCAAGCTGAGTCATTTCTACCTTCTCCTCTCTGTCAATGTGCTGTGCTTTCATTTATAAGGGCTGATTGTCGGATATTGTCCAAGATTAACCTTCAGGGTGAAGCTTGCAGCCTCGCATGGACAGCCTTGTCTATGTCATCACTTACCCAGTAAGCTTTGCAGCATTATACATATTTTTAATTTGTAAAAACTAAACAGCCTACAGTAATTTTTTTATTTTAAAGTTAAAATAAATGTTTATCAAATAAAGTGTAATGTTACAAGTAATTGTGGATCCCATTAATAACTATTTAAAACTGCAATAAATGTAGATCAAGTGAATCTGAAACCAGTTGGAGTCTTAAAACAAGTAGATTTGAAAGAACAAGTAATTAACCTCACAATTAAAAATAAAGTTTAAACACATGTAGAGCTGTCTCACTCTGATTGGGCCATCTGGGATGCAAACTGGGAATGAAACCGGAAAGGGATTTAAAAAAAATGTGAAAACTGGATCAACAAGAACACTGTAGGAATATATTAAGTCTTCATTTTCTTAAAGGTCTTCAACTCTTGGGTCTGAAATGTGACCAATCTGCCTGATGTCACGAACAGATTTGATCCAGACCTGCTGTGGTCTAATATCCTTTTATTAAAATCACACAGTGGTGGAAACGGTCCCATGTGTTTGTGAGCACTGTTACATCATGACATCTTTGTGTCACTTCTCACAATAACTGCAAGAGGGGGATGAGTAAAGGATTTATAATTTAGCTCACACTGTTGCATGATGAAAACTGCATAGCTTCTGTCTGTTACTACCTGCTGACACCCTGTCCTCTACATAGCACCCCCAGTCAGAACTGTGTCTCGCAGGCTATGGGACGCAGTGTGTGACTGGTGCAGTGCATGCTTAATCAGCATGTCATTTAGATGAAATGGTCTGCTTCCAGTTATTAGTATCAAGAAGTACAGCTTTTAGAACAAACAGACTGGATTTGCTTGACTCAAAACTTCTGATTATCGAGTGAAAAAAACAACCTTTATCTGTCTTGTGTTGTTGTTTAGAGGCTTAGATACGTATGCATAACTTATGCTATAGAGGGAGTGCAATGGGAGGCCAGAGGGAGGAATAACGGTGATTTATTCCCCATGTTTCCAGGCATATAAACACTCAGTGAGAGAAAGCTGTCCAATATTACGTAATGACAGATATGTTGTCTCATGTCTTGTTGAAGTACAAATATTTATTGTTGTGGAATACTGATTATGTATCACCTGGACACTGTCCACTCGTTCCTGTTCCTGTTCCTGCAGATATGAACACTTGTTCATATCTTGTGATATCCTTCCGGATGTCAGCATCAAGCTGACCTACTTCATGTATCAGGATGAGGCAGATTCTGATTGGTTGTTCATTATCACATGATGTTAGCTGACAGTATAACAT
>NW_013952613.1:487462-489057 GCF_001266775.1 Austrofundulus limnaeus
CTTTATAACCATACCCGCAAGACTTGTCTTTTAAACACCCTTTTCGCCGTGTTTCTGACTATCTTTGCCACGACATTTATAAAAATGTATCATTTTACTGATGCAAAAAGCAGAACTGGTTAAATGCTGAGAAATTTTGCAGAACTGTTTTTTTTTCTCAGCTTTGTCACAATTGTAAAACCTTTAGCTTCCTCTTACTCCAGGTATGAGTGTTAAATTGTCTGCAGTGAAAAAATATTAGTCTTGAAAACTGTTTTGTTAAAAAGCTTGAAATGAAGACTTTTTTGTTACCTGAAAGGTGAGGTAGAAGTCCTCCTCCACGTTCCCCTCGTGGCCCAGCAGCTCTGTTAAACCTTGAGCTAGATCCTACGGACAGACAAAGAACAAAACTAAACACAAACCTGGAAAAATTTTATGATTGGAAATCCAAGCTTTAGATTTGCTGAAACATTCAAAACAATTCTACTTCTTTACTGTATTCTGTAAGTCTCAACAGTGGTCCAGACAGACGGTCCAGTCTGCAAGTGTGTGGTTTTGTAGAAGGCTTATAGAAGGGGGAGTCTGTAAATGTACTTTATTTAGTCATCGATGCATGTTCCCATACAATGATAAGATCATTTGACCATCACACATGAGAAACACCCAAGTGGAGCAGTAGGCAGCTATTCAAGCAGCCGGGGAGCAGTTGGGGGTTAGGCGTCTTACTCAAGGACACCACGACATGAATATGGCAGAGTCCATCCTGTGACTTTCTGGTCCCAAGATGGCTGTCCAACCACAGACCCCCCCATGCCCCTTCAAGCACTATGGGTCACCAGCTTGATTTTTAAGGCCAGTGCAGTCCTTCTAAATCCAAAACAAGATCTTTGTCACCTCAAGTCCTGTTTGTGGTGTTCATGGACAGCATCTCAAGATGCACTTGCAGAGAGGAGTGCGTCTTGTTCGGGAAACTCGAGCTCTCTCTTCTGCTTTTTGGAGATGCTTTAGATCTGTTGGTGTCATCAAGCCAGGATTTTCAGCATGAAAGTGGCGTGAAGTGGCAAGGATGAGAGTCATCTTGTTTAGTCTTGAAAGGGCTGACTCTAGGAATCTGAAACCATGGATCTGAACCTGAAACAAGTATAAGGCTGTCTCAAGAAAACCAGCATAAGCATCTGGGAGTTCTTCATGATGATGGTAGGATGGAGTGAGAGATGGATCAACAGATCTGAGCTGTGTTTGCTGTAAGAAAGGTGGTGCTCTGAGTTCTTACGTCGAAGAAGCTGAGTTGGAAGACAAAGCTCTCAACTGGGACAGACCCAGAACAAACTGGACACCTGTTACCTTCATGACCCAACTATCCATCCATCCATCCATCCATCCATCCATCCATCCATCCATCCATCCATCCATCCATTTTCTTCCACCTATCCGGGGTCGGGTCGCGGGGGCAGCAGCTTCAGAAGGGAGGCCCAGACCTCCCTCTCCCCAGCCACTTCTTCCAGCTCCTCTGGGGGAACTCCAAGGCGTTCAACAAGATCCCCAGATACTTAAACTCCTCCACTTGAGGCAGGATGACCAACTGTGGCTAAACAAAACACGATAGATTGATGAGT
>NW_013952613.1:489446-490762 GCF_001266775.1 Austrofundulus limnaeus
TTCTTCCCCCATTCGTGAACAAGATCCCCAGACACTTAAACTCCTCCACTTGAGGCAGGATGACCAACTGTGGCTAAACAAAACACGATAGATTGATGAGTTCTTAAAATGTCTGCATCATTGCTTCCATTTGAGCACAGACAAACTCAAGATGCTCTGTGGCCTTTTATTAAGTCAGAGTACCTTTAGACATTGCATTTAACAAAGATAAGGTAGGTCCACTGGTCAGGTTCTTCTTCACTGAAACATTTCATCTCTTCTCCAATAGACTTCTTTAGCATGAAGAGTTGCAGGGAAATTCAGCCTTATAAGCACTACCAATGCAACAATCAGTTTTCAGGTGATATGTCTCTCAGAGAAAAGAAAAAAGAGGTAAAATGCTTCAACAAAGAAAAACATGTCCAAAGCACCTGGCTCAACCTTGTTAGAATTTCCTACCTGGATGATTGATATTCACCAGAACCTGAGATCAACCTCAGGAAGCGTCTGAACTCAGGCAGTTTTCTACAGAACTCGGGAGCAATCAAAGACCACTTTCTCCATTCATTGAATCATTTTACTACTTATTTTACAAAAATAAAATTTCTGCAAAAAATAAACTAAATGCTACACTTGCTGATTTGAGATTTGAGTTATTTACTTGATTTTTTTTTTTTTTTTGCTGAGTCACCAGACTTTCAGCGCTCACAACCAGCTGAAGAATTGTACCAGATACCCTTCAGTTACACAACTACTTGGCCAATTATAGCTCCCCCAGTGAGTCTGTCCAAGTGTGTGACAATCAGAGTTTTTGACCTTCACAGTCAGAAAGGTTTTGGATGTGAGACAAGTAGTGGATCAGGTAACTTTGAGCCACATCGGTTGCACAGTGTGTCCTTTATTGCACGTTCAGGAACAGGTCTCTGGACACGGTGCAACTAAAATAAGTCAATGATCTTTTTAAGTACTTTCTGTTGCCACCTTTATTTCTGTTGATATATTTAATCTCCCTCATGAAAGGATGTATTAGTGCTGAACAAATCACAGACAAGTTGTTCTTGCTGCAGGGGGCTTTGCTTAAATTTACTCTTTCAAATGCCTTCAAGACGATCCGTTTGATTCCAATAAGAGAACAGGTCAGGTTATATTTCTCTTTTTTATTTTTATTTTACAAACTTTTCCATCATTTGACGCTGAAGTAAGACCTTCTTGGGTCAGAGAAAGCTCAAAAGTTCGAAACCGACAATGGGCCTCACGCAAGAACCGTTCGTACGCACAGATTTGTTCTTAAGTTGTGCGTACGAGTGATTTAGGAGAATTTGTGGCATTCACCAATG
>NW_013952613.1:491522-497637 GCF_001266775.1 Austrofundulus limnaeus
TTTGTTGAATCTGACGTGACATGTTCGTACGAACCCTTTGTACGAACAAAAGTAAGAGAAATTTAGGATAAGAATACGAGCATGTTCTTGCATGAGGCCCATTGTTTTGGTGTCACAAGAAACAAATCTTACTTTCTAACCCAGGGACAAACCCAGCACTTGTTTTCTGAACATCCAAACAAAAACAATAATTATGACTTTAAATTGTATTGCGCAGGTGTGTAATTTGTTTCTGTCAAGGTAATAACAAACTACCAGGGCATGTGGATATCAAAAGCAACCTCAAATGTTCACTTTGATGTAAGGTGAGCTGGCTCAGGAGCTTTATTTTTGATTTAGTAAAAGCCTCGAGCAAACTGTTGACTGCCATAAAACAAATCTTTGTGCGTCTGCATCCTGACCTTTTTACACATAAAAACTGCAGTGTTGTGAACTAAAATATCCTTATTTTGGTCGCATCTTATGTTTAAATATAAATTTTACAAAAGGAGAGAAACAAAGCACATGAAGTAGAACTGAGACTTGAACAAAAGAACTGGAATCAAAAGTTCTACTCTGGCTCCATCTAGTGGTGTGAAGGGATGCTGCAACAGTAAGGAAAATTACAGTGGGTAGCACTAAAGCAGGGGTCTGCAACCAGCAGCTCTGGAGCCACACGTGGTTCCTTAGCACATCTGAAGTGGCTCTTTGAAATTTTGACCCAACATGACATGAATTTGGATTTTCTGATGCATAAGAAAATAATAATACAAATATGTAGGGCTGCTTGAAAAAAACATAATTTAGTTATACTATAAATGTTCTATATTCAGATTACCTACCCAACCCTTGCAAAGGTGCATTCTGGTAACTCCCTTGCAAATGTTGTTCTCCAACTAGTCCAGGGCTATTCAACTAAATTGCTCCGGGGGCCACAGTTAATGCAGACCAACAGCTGAGGGGCCGAACTTCCAGCTATTAAAGTCATTATGTAAATAAACCAAGTGTTTCTTCCTTTGAAATAGTTTATTTTGCTGCATTTAACCATGAATGCAACATAGAGAACCCTATGTAATAAAAGTAGTGATAATATAAATATAAATATAAAAACAATATCAAACAACACATTTGTCTCCTATTTTACACAAATATTATTTTGACATCTCTGACTTGAAATTTTTTAAACCAATTTTATTTTCACTTTCACAGTTTTATCTTGAACTGCTTGTAGTTTTAAGTGCCGTGGGTGTTCATAGAAATGATTTTTACCAGCTTATAGCCCAGATTCTGATGTTTCTGTAGATAACAAACAGCTAAAAGAACTTAGAACTTAGTAATTAAAGTAGAAAACCTTGGGTTTGGGCTTAATGGATTAATGAACAAATTGTCAGGGTAAACTTTGGTCAGTCGCGGATGTGGCAGGCTGTCAGTTGAATAGCCCTGAACCAGTCTCTAACAGTTGCAGCCCAATAAGATACTGGCTTTAGTTAAGGCTCATCCGAGGGTCAGGCCTCAGTCTGTTCACTAGTCTGGGTTTGTTGAAAGTTTGGGGTTTAGGTGAAGGAACAGGTCTCAGGTATTAAAATCAATTGGTGAGTTTAGTTGTTGAAGTGCCCGCGTCATCAAATCGTTGCAATAAATTTGAATGTATTTTTGGAAAGATAACATTGATAACATGTTGTAAAAAAAGATTTCACGCCGGTGAGATGAACAGTTGCTGAGATATTTGCATGCGAAGTAACAGGAAGTGATGTCAAAGGGGAATGTCTGAATATGAACAGAACTTTGCTAAAATGGCTAACAACCCAGACTGTCGAAAAGAATGTTTCTTTACATCATTTTAATCACGATCATAGAGAGATGAGGAAGAGTCAGAGTTCAAATAATATTGTTAAAATAAACAAAAAACTACAGTTTCTGTGTTGAAGAGTTCCCCTTTGATGTCACTTCCTGTTTCACTTTAGCTGAGCCAAGTTCAAAAGAAAATGTGCCAATTATGTGACATAAAGTGTAAAATCATGTGCATTATGCCACGTTTCTTCAATATAAATATATTTTCTTTGACTTTTTGTATTTCATGGATATGCATGTCACAAGCACGTTAATGTCCAGTTGTTTATGTTGGACCTCACCACAAATAACCCCAAAAATGTAAGAATGTTACGCCCCTGAATGCACCATTTGATATGTTTATAGTATATACTGTATGTTGTTCAAAAATCTCCATCTTACTTTTAACATTTTTCCCCACAAACTTTTGCAAAATGTCTTGTTGTTTTTAGAGTACGAGACTACACACACCAGGCTGAGGTACTTACCGGCATGACCTGCTGCAAGTCATCCAAGGTGGCTGTTGCCATGCCAACAAGGGCGTTCTGCTCAGGTGGTACAGTAGGTGGCGTGAGGAGCTTCCTGCAAGGACAGAATAAGTGACATGAACGGCTTGAGCAGGGGTGATATGCTGCCGGACGTCACGCAGAGAAACTTGTGAAAGCGCTGAAAATGTCTGTATGAGGAGATTAGAGTGATGTCACCGTCCCAGAAGAACAGAGTGATGTAAACAACACGATGGCCATCAAGATTATGAGCTCAACATCCCTCAAAACTGATATATCCCCATGCCAGTTGAATTTTTAATTAATCAGAACCATTAACTTGGATTAAATGTAAATCTCTTCCCCTGGTGTCCGGGCCAAGGTCGCCAGTAGTTTGATGAGCAGCTGTTACACAACAGAACTTACACAAATACTGCCTGGTAACTTTCTGTAATTGTTTTGGAACATCTTTTAATTTGACAATCTCACATATTCACCGAGGCATCATTTAAAGAAACATTTAGTTATCGTTAGTGACATTTACACCCAGGATTTATGTTAAAATTATTTTAAAAATACAATCCAAGTAAGAATAGCTTTATTGTAAAAAGGTGGAACCGGAACCAGAGTTGGACAGAGACAAAAAAATCCTAATTTTGGTTCTGTACAATAATCCAGTGGTTCCCAAACTTTTTAGACTTGTGTACCCCCTGAGCCATTTTATCATACCACTAGTACCCCTCTGTCAAATGTAATGATGATTCTACAAAACTATAATGTACAACAGCTGATTGTTAAATGAAAATTGTTTATTTAACCCCATAGAACATTTAATTCTCAGGCATTTTGTTCTTTTCAACTCAAATTAAACATAAAGATAAATATGTTGCCTTGAAAGTGAATAAATAATTAAATAAATAAACCAGGT
The DNA here is from genome assembly GCF_001266775.1 of Austrofundulus limnaeus. NCBI lineage: Eukaryota > Metazoa > Chordata > Actinopteri > Cyprinodontiformes > Rivulidae > Austrofundulus > Austrofundulus limnaeus. Next base: position 494,745 of record NW_013952613.1, read on the forward strand.
AATGGCAGGTGCAGGAAGCAGCAGCGTCCAAAATTCATCAAATACCCCAAACGAGCAAATACCGTGAGATTCCACATTTTATGCTGGATTCCATTTTGTGTCAATTTTGTGATTCCGTTTGCATTTTCTGCATTGAGGAAATCATAGGGCCCGTCCTATTTTTTATTAATTTTTTTACACACCTGGGAAATTTTTCCATGCACCCCATTCGCAGGGTGTCTGGGCTCTCCCTTAGAGATAGGGTGAGAAGCTCACTCCTCCAGGAGGGACTCAGAGTAGAGCCGCTGCTCCTCCACGTCGAGAGGAGCCAGTTGAGGTGGTTCATCTGGTTAGGATGCCTCCTGGACGCCTCCCTGGTGAGGTGTTCCAGGCACGCCCCACTGGGAGGAGGCCCAGAGGAAGACCCAGGACATGCTGGAGGGACTATGTCTCTCACCTGGCCTGGGAACGCCTTGGGATTCCCCCGGATGAGCTGGCCCAAGTGGCTGGGGAGAGGGAAGTCTGGGTCTCTGTGTTTAGGCTGCTGCCCCCACGACCTGACCCCGGACAAGTGAAAGGAAACGGACGAACAGACACACCCCCTGTAATATGCTCGCATACCCGAAGGGGTTCACAGACCCCTGGTTGGGAATCACTGCATTACTGCAATACAGTTAGAATAAACATTTCTGATGCAGTTGAATTTCAATTCAGCGAGTTGAACAAAATGATTGCATAGAAATGTGAGTAACTAAAGCATTTTTTTAAACACAAAACTAATTGAATGAAATAATTGTTAATAATGTTAATTTCCAATAAACTTTGTTGGCAGTGGCTGCCTGAAGTCTTGAACTCATGGACATCAGCAGACACTGTAGGGATAGAAGAACCTTTTTAAAGCTCTACCAGGCCTTTACTGCAGCGGTTTTCAGCTGCTGTTTGTTTCTGTCTGAAGTTTAGTCTTAAAATATTTTATTTCTTTGCTTTAATCATCTCCTGGGTTGCCTTGGCTTAATGTTTTGGGTCATTGTCCATCTGTATTGTGATACGGGACCAATCAGTTTGGCTGGATTTGAACAAGTGCAGAATTCACAATTTTTACAGATACACATTTAAGGTGAGTTTAAAACATTCCTACCTGTAACAATAGAGAGGGAAGTGGATATCCAGAGCAATGCTGTTGTAAACCGCTAAGCCCATCAGCTGAAAGCAGGCCAGGTTAAAGAAAGAACACAACCTCTGCAGTATGTGCACACGTGGCAAATAAATTAAAAAAAGTTCATTGCAAATAATGGTTTGAAAATATGTTTGATTCAGTCTAAACTGCTAAAACAAGATCTTCAACAAGAGTTAGTGAAATACAAAAATCCTGTAGGTTTCACATGTAATCCTATGTTTCATGTGGAAATTCACACTGTTTGATATTTTTACATAAGTTAATGTATTTTATGTGGAAATTTTCATGAGCTTCACATTTATTTCACATGTAAACCTAGAGGTTTTAGATTTGCAAAGGTTTTACATTGTTCACATGCAATCCCCAAGATTGTAGATCATTACCATAAAAATCTTTCAAACCCACGCGTGAACCATGCAAAACACAGGTGGTCACACACGTTGACATTTAAAGTTTCACATTGACAAAACTACTTCAGTGTGTGGTCAGGTCATTTTGCCAATTGAAAATTTGAATTTATTTTATTTTATTCTATTTTAGTGAGAGTTTACAATAATAAGATTGTTCTAATTAAATGTAAAAATAAGATTCCCAGACCAGTTCCTGAAACTTACCCATTACTATGAGCGCCCTCTAGTGGTTGGCAAAAACAAAGCACTGAATATTACTTGGTTTCAGGGTCCACACTCAAGTCAGACTTTGCAAACATGCAGATTCTTGTGTTTCGGGTCAGTCCAACCACTTCCTTTAATGACGCATTCAGACTACAAATGTCTCGGCTTGATGGATTTGCAAAAAACACAACCCTTAAAAACTGGTTATGAAATGTCATTAAGCGTCATTTGGAGTTGTTGAAAATGTTTTGTTGACATAAACTTCTTGACATTCCTACTTATGTGTGCAGTTTAAGTCTATTTTACTGAAACATTTTTCCAAGATTATATAAACGCGTTTAAATGCCCGAGTCTGACTAACGACTCACGTACCTCACCTTTTTTTTTTTTTTTTTTTACATCTGCGGGGGTGGCGGCTCAAAAGTGTTCACAGCTGCCACATGTGGTGACCAGATGTGGAGTAATTGTAAGTAGGCTGAAGTGAACTGGACTGATTACAGGTAGGCGACACACATAATCTCAAATAAATAAACCCTTTTATACGCACACACACATACACACAGGTCCTGAGGGGAAAACACACATTTTGTGTACAATTACTACAGTCATTACTGTTAATAAGACGTCACACAGATCCATCTCTGACAGCCTTTAGAGGCCTTTAATTAGAATTATTTACTTTATGAGACAAATATGAATAAATCTGTCCTTCGCTATTTCGATTTCTTGTCTTATTTTCACTGTCGGTTTGTTTCACATCTCTTCCTAGTTTTTCCTTTACTCTTAACTGCATCAAAAAATTACTTCACTCCATTTGTGATATTTCTTAATCACAGCTCACATGTTTAACTGTCAAAGGTTTATCTTATTTATCATAATTATAGTCAGATTAACCCAATTTAGAATAAAATTTTGACTTTTTTCCCTTAATGTTTGTGTATATGAAAATAAAAAGCGTATAAAATATGTACTTCTTTCAGAGTATATTTACAAATTTAAAATCGTTAATGCTTTTATGGTATGTCAATTACTCGATGTATAACTTTATTTGATTTCTTCTTGCTACTTTTGTCATTCATTATTTTTTTGTTTATAAATGTATATTTTTACCATCATATTTTAG
>NW_013952613.1:499734-503734 GCF_001266775.1 Austrofundulus limnaeus
ACACACACACACACACACACACACACACACACACACACACACACACACACACACACACACACAAGTTTAAACAGCTATCTAATCAGGGACATTCCATTGACTTCCACTACATTTTTACAGCCTAACCCTGACGACAAACCCTAAGGCTAACCTCACAGGTACCTACCTGACCTTAAAACTAACCTAAACTCAATTCACACCTTGGTCCTAAACCCAACCCCCAACCCACCAACGGCATTTAAACCAAATTGGAACTTGATTTTTGTCCCCAAATGCACCAGTTGTCCCCAAAGGCAGGATTTTTGTCTTAAAATTGCCACCAAATGTCACCAAAGCCATACCCCCCCCACACACACACACCCTTGTACTTGCATAAAACTGAGGACATTGTATTGACTTCCATTCATTTTTGTTAACTGTATTTATGCCTAACCCAGATATTTTCCCTAAAACTAACCATTACTGGTTTATAGCTAACTCTAACCTGAACCAAAACTTAATCCACATCATGCAGCTAAACCTAACAAGTAAAGCACAGCAGAGATGCAATGAAAGTGAGGACATTGAAGAGGTCCTCACTTTACATCAAAGACCTGACTTTGATGGTAACTATGGCGCAAATGGTCCTCACTCTGTAGTAAAAACAAGTACACACACGCACACAGTGGAACATGTGCACACATTGACACCATTGAAAAAAAACAATTCTGGGATTTTAGAAACTGCAAAGTTAAAGGTAAAGTTTACAAGTTTTGCATAAAGCTGCATTATTTAGGCTCCACTTCATACATTTCATTACTTAATGACTCACAGAAGGGCACTGCATGGCAACAAAAAACACAAAACGTCCAAGAAAAAAAGAAACGCAGATTACATTTAAAGATGGATAAGAAAATGGAAATGGGGGCAACTTCAAGACAGGAAACTGTTCCCAAAAAAGGTATGGGTTGCTCACACTGATGGGCCGACTCAGATAGACGTCTGCCTGACATCATCATATCGTATAAACTGTACAAGAAGTACAACGGTTGTGAAAGTAAGAACAGTTTGTTTGCAAAGTCTTTTGGAACATTTGGACAGCCCTAATAGGATGGGCCACATCAGAATTCTAAGTTCAACATTTTCTGGCAAAAATCGTAAAACAAACTGTGATTATGTAAAAACAATAGATATTAAAAGTTTTTAAAAAGTATTAAAATGAGAACCAATGTCAGCACCTTATTCCAAAGAGTGTTCCATGTTTGGTCTTACAAAGCTACTGGAGGAGCTGCAAGGTGGGGCTTCACTGCTAACTGGAACGTTTTTAAAGACAGGTAACAGACATGGATGCAAAGTGTCTTAAAACTTGCTATAAAATGTAAATAGACCAGATTTTAGGATTAAAAAGGATACAGTCCCAACCATCTGGAACTCAGAGTAGTTGTCACAGTTCCAGCTACTGAACCAATGGCAGCGTGAGTCCTTCATGTAGGTGAACATCCCTGGAAAATTTCAATAAAAGCTGTTAAAAGCTGAGCAGAAATTGGCAGACAAACATGTAAAAAAAGGGTTGCACAAATTTTCTCCTCCTTTGACACTTTTGTTTTCTACTGTAACTTGGAATTTACATGGTAATCAACATAGCTACACCAAATACTCCAGATTGCTTGAGATCAAATGAGACAAATTGTTTTAAATAATTCTAAAAACCATTAAACTGAAAAGCAAAGCATACATATATTCACCACACCCAAATTCAAAAGAAAAAAAAAATCAGCTCTGAGTGCAAGAAACAGCAGAAGTCTGTTCTGAGCGTAGACACACATCTGGACAAGTCAGAATGTGAGACCAAATTACATGTGTGTGTGTGTGTGTGTGTGTGTGTGTGTGTGTGTGTGTGTGTGTGTGTGTGCACCTGCAGTCTGCAGTATGTGTGAGAGGCAAACTCGGGGTTTTCCCTGCTAATGAGGAGAACACAGCTCTCATTGATTGTCCTGCTTCGGCCAAACATCCACTGGCATCAAAAACACAGACGACCACAGAAAGACGAAGCAACGATGGAAAGAACAACTTTACCAGAGAAGAGGGGAAAACATAAAAAGAGAGTTCTTCTCTTTTTTTTACATGCATCTTTTAGTTACATTTTTAAAAGTCTTCAAAAATTAAAAACCAAACAGCTTAGGAGAAAAACTGGTTGGTCAACGTAAATGTTTGCAAAGCATGACGCTGCTGCAGTCATTCTTTACCTCTGGGATGGTTGATTGTTTGATTTTTATCTATGATCAGCTTGGAGGCTTTCTATAAAGAATTGTATGTCTTTCCAAGTCAAGTCCTATTGGAGCAATTTTGTACAGGTGGACTCAGTAAAAGTGGGGAAACATTTAAGCAGGGATTGTAGGATGTGCTTCAGTTTCCTCCCACAGGCCAAAAATATGTACATTAATTGGTGACTCTAAATCAGTGGTTCCCAAACTTTTTGTCTTCTGACCCACAAAATATCCATGGCAAAAACTTGTGACCCCAAATATTACTGGTCTGAGTACATGAACTTCGTTAATAACCCTAAAAACACAGGCTTTTTGACAATCTAAACAGCTTGTACACACATATACATACTTAATTTTACTTATTTTGTGTTTTTGTAATAATTATAGGGAAAATATTACATCAGCAATTATTTTATTACCCTTTAAATTGATTTCTGGAGATTATCCAAGGTGCTTCATGACCCATAATTGGGTCCCAAGCCCAACTTTGGGAACCAAAGTGCAGTGGTTCCCAAACTTTTCAGCTTTTGACCCACATAATAACAGCAGCAGAGACATGTGGCCCCAGCTATGTTTGGATGATAAACATTTGTATCAGGTCAACTAAACATGGGCATAGTAACAATATGTTTATACTACATTTATCCATTTTAAACACACCAACCTCACTCATTTGTAACAACTAAGGCAAAAATGTAATTAATTCAGAAAATCTTTTCAGGATCCCACCTTGATGTTTCGGGACCCCACTTTGGGTAATAGTGGTCTAATAGTGTCAATACTATTGCGTGGGAACGCAAAAGAAAAAATATCTCCCATGTCCCCTAGCGGGCTCTGTAGAAATCTGATATAGGTCTCATACAGAGAAATAAGTCAGACTTCAGCCTTTTCCTGCAGAAACATCAGCCATAAGATGGACTTACAGCTTGTCCCCGGCAGACACCAGCTGATATGTAACAAGAAAAAGGCTGGATGAGTGTTTATGTATGCTTGTGCTGCCTTGGTTTAGCTTAAAGTTTAGTTTAAAACAAAGGCAGGAAAGAAAACACTATGCTTTTATTTTTAACTAAACACTGAATTTAAGCTAAACTGAGGCAGCACAAGCATGCACAGTAGATCTGCACATGGATCCTGCTCCTTCCTGTCTGTGGAACAACAGCTGACCCAAGAAGCTCCGCCCATCTTATTTGCATAATGAGGCAGAAATGCATAAAGTAGTGTAAATACAGGAGACGGAGAAATGTAAAAGCAACGTGGAAATAAAAAGACTTGTGGGAACTTTTATAAATAAAATAATTAAATATAATCATTTAAGAGACAAAGATGTGCAAGTAAAAGGAAACATAAAATATACATAATTTTAAAAACAGTAAAATGTTAATTAGACACAGATGCATGTACACGTAAAAAGTAAAAACAGTAAAATGTAAATTATGTGCTAAAATACATAATTTATTGGAACTAAGCTGGAAATTTCTTATGTCAGTTTTGGTTTTCCATATAAATTAGAATTAGATTTAAAAACAGATAAACATTTAGAATAAGGATCCCTTGAATGCACTTCCTCTCATGCCACAGTTTTAGATTAAAATCATCTTTGGCTGATAAATGACTGAGTTTAAAAATAAACAGTTAGTAGACACACATTCAATGGTTAAGTTGGGAGAATTTCACTAAAATCAGACAAGCAAAAACACACACACACACACACACACACACACACACACACACACACACACAAACACACACACACA
>NW_013952613.1:503744-508596 GCF_001266775.1 Austrofundulus limnaeus
GTGTGTGTGTGTGTAATGTATATAAATTTTTAACAGTAAAATGTGAATTATGTTCTTAAATATATTTTACTGGAACTGAGCTGGAAAAAAATATGGTCAGTTAAATTATAAAACATGAGGAAAAGTTCTTGTTTAATTTAATTGGTGCATTTTAATTGTTTTTTTTTTTTTGTTGATCCATATTTCTGCTTTTATTTCTGATTATGACAGTTTCGTTCCTCCATATTTGATACTGGAACTGAGCTGGAAAAAAATATGGTCAGTTAAATTATAAAACATGAGGAAAAGCACTTGTTTAATTTAATTGGTGCATTTTAAATGTATTTATTTATTTTTTTGGTCCACATTTCTGCTTTTATTTCCAATTATGTCAGATTCAGTCCTCCACAGCCCTCCAATAATGTCAACAAAAAAAACGTAACCGTTTCGTCATTTAATTTGCCCATCCCTGTTATAGAGTCGGGAAGTAATAAAGCAAGCCTGCGTAAAATTCAAAGGGGGGTCTTTATACTTTCTGAAGGCACTGAATATTCTGTCAAACAAATAAAAGTTTTCAGACTATGATCTTTTTTTAAATGCCCAAGAGAGGAAAATCAAAGACAAAAAGACCAGGATGCAAATGTGATAGAAACAACAATTTAGAGATAATTAAATTGAGCGTGCAGTGAGTGCAGAAGAAAGGAAAGAAGAAAAATAAAACAGTCTTAATAAATACTCAGACTGCTGAACATGGGCACCAGTTGTCCCTGTGATCCAGAAAGGAATAAACTGGGTAAAAATATGAAAAATTGATGGATGGATGGATGGATGGATGGATGGATGGATGGATGGATGATGGATGGATGGATGGATGGAACACTGTCCACTTTTCTCAACCATCTAACACTTACTCCTGCTGCAGTCTCACTGACCTGGAAGCTCTCCGAGCACATCCACTGAGGCCCTCAGCTAATAAAAATGTACTTTCCATTTTTAGCCAATAAAAATATTATGTTCTTTCCGCTCACTTTCAATAAAGAATGGCTTCACTTTCCATTGACTTTGCATCAAAGAGGATTTACTTCCCAGATTCTCACAACCATTTATTCTCAATTTCTTCCTTAAAATCCACAGAAAAAAAAGCAACAGATTTCTGTTTTTCTGATAACAGGTGATAAAAGAACAGTAAACATATCCTTCTGTGGACCGCTGAAAGCTCACACACATCGCAGTTCATTCTCACCGTAATCTGTGTGAAAGATCTGCCGAACGAGCAGCAGGAACCACTCCTTCGTCAGGCCGCCCATGTCAAGCCCCGCCTCCCCAACAAACGTCACTCTCAGCTTCTTCTTCAGGTCGCACCGTTTCCTCGTCAACTGGGAGCAGCAGCAAACAAACAAGCAAACAAAAAAAAGTCAAGAAATCTTCCTGCACACAACAGAAACGATTTGCTCTGCGGGACCTTGTGAAACATATTTCACTGACTGTTTTCAAAGAAAAGCTGAGACCAGAAAAACTAAGGAAAGACATTTGGTTGGAACCTCACAGAGTGAAGAAAGGATTTGAGGGTTGGGATGAGATTTATGATGAAGTTTAGGTTAGATTAAGGGTTGGCGGTTTGACACATGAATGCACAACATTAAAGACATTCCTACTAATTTTCGGATGTCTTAAATTCACCGGCAGCATTTCCACACCACTAATTAGTCTTCCTCACCACTCAATAAAAGGTCAGTAAAAGTGCATTCTTCTGCCTGTAATCACCAATCTTCCGTTTACACCCAGGACAGTCATTTACATCTTTAAAATTCATTCCGCCTTGATCACTGCCTTGTCCACAGGACTTTTTTTTTTTTTTAAATATGCTAACAATAAGAAAACATTTTCAGAACTTTGTGTTCGAACTAAAAAGTTTCTGAAGAAATTCCGAACGGAGACCAAACATACATCAACAGCAACCGTTTATTTATTTTTTAAGTTTCAATGAGTTTTATTTTGAAACTGTTTCTTTATGTATTTATTGTCTTTAAATATTGAATTTTGCCAACATTTTTACTTATTTTTTTCACAGAAAAGATCTAGAGATGACAAAGTCCTATAGTGGCACCTGACAAAAGCCTGCTGGATAATAAGCAGTGACCCAGTTTGTTGAGTCACTCTCTGGTTGTCATGAAGGTTTGATGGTCACATATTAAGTTTTGTGCTTTGAACAGTGTTTCATGTTGAAGATGTGGTAAGTGTAAAAAAAAGCCTTCACTGCTAGTTTTAACAGGAAATTCAGAGCAAGTCAATAAGAGTTTGGGTGTGTGCTCTGCACTCTGAGGCATTTGTGGGAAAACTGCAGCAGCGGGAGACACACTGGGTGAAAGAAGACAAAAATGGATCTGTTTCTAGGGTCCTTATAGGTTTGAGAATATTTTGTTTGTATAAAACTCTTCTGAGATCCTCAGATACTCCAGCAGCATTAAGTTTGAAGGCTTTCTCCTGGAGCCAGTTGTTTATGGAAGAAGGTTTCCTACAAGATCTCATCCAGTTTAATACTTGGAATTCTCCATTCTTCAATTTGGAATTGTTCAAGCTACACTGACGGGAAACAAAATGTGTTCATCTAGAGCAGAGGAGCCCAAAGTGGGGCTAAAATTGGCCCACCAAGCAATTTGATTTGGACCTCCAACAAGAACCCCGGTTACTGTATTTCCATATAGTCATTCCATCCATCGACACAATGGGCCTCATGCAAGAACATGTTGGTATTCTTCTCCTAAATTTCTCTTACTTTTGTTCGTACAAAGRGTTCGTACGAACATGTCACGTCAGATTCAACAAACTCTTTTATCTTCAGGAAAAGTGCGTAAATGAGCTGTGTAAATTCCACCTGTTCGTATCCAGCTGCTCTTGCAGGCGAGAGGAGATTAGCATAATTACCACCCCAAAAACACCACATAAGAGTATGTTTCCTGCCTCAGATACAAGGAAGTGTCCGTTCATGAAAATGGCAGCGAAAACTTAAAAGAAGAACTTTACGAGTTCAGAGATTGAAGTCCGTCTGTCAGAGATCAAGAAAAAAAAATCTGTCATTTTTAGCAGGTCAGCTGTGGAATAAAAAGAGCTGCTAAATGTATAAACAACTGTGTTAAATCATTTTCAGATGATTTTCAGAAAATGCCAGACGGACAGTTTATATTGTTAGTCTAAATTATTACATTTAAAATTATAACTCTAATTCAAGCAGAATAACTTATTGTCAACATAATTATAGAGTGTGATTTATTTTCAACTCAAAATATCTTCAAACTAACGAAATATAAAGTTATTAGTGAAGAAAACCCGTCTGGATAACAGCAGACTGACTGCTCGTAAAATCTACGACAGGTCTGGACCACTCGTAAATTTTGTTTGTATCTGAAAAAAATCTTAGAATACGAAAACATTGGTGAATGCCACAAATTCTCCTAAATCACTCGTACGCACAATTTAAGAACAAATCTGTGCGTACGAACGGTTCTTGCATGAGGCCCAATGACTATATAAAGCTCTGTAGTGCAGATATGTTTTAATCATGGTGCAAATTTTACCTTTGAGTTATATTACGATTAAACATGAAACATAAGTAACTACAAGGCAGATAGATTAGAAGCACACATAGATTTTCACACTTCATAAGACCACAAATACTCAGATTTGATCAATTTATGAAATGTCCCATGAGCCTTTGCTGCCTGAGCGTTCGTCAAACTTTCTCAAAGTGTACAGGCTAAAAAAAGAAAAGAAAAATTAACAGAAAAGTTTGAACCACTGCACTGGCTGCCAGCTTAATAGTAAAAAGTAAAAGGACTTTACATAAAAAGTATTAGTGTTTTATGTATTATATTATTGCATTTGGCCGCAGCCAAATAGGCTCTCATTTTGGCCCTCTCAGGGAAAATGTTTGGACACCCCTGATCTACAGAATAAAGTCCAATTGTTTTGTTTTTAAACCCACTTTGAACTTGAAGGCAAATCTTACTATGTATAAAAGCTGTGACTTTGAATAAAGTAATGAATAACTTTAAAAAACTCTCTGTATTCAACTAATAAAAATGACTGCGAATTCTAACTGTACAAGATTAATAAATTGTTTAGTTTTAATGTGAATCACTACAGAAATAATGGTTTTAAATGTTTTTATGCAGATATCTGGTTTTGCCTGCATGTCTGAACTACATAATGATAAAGATAGTTTTCTGACATTTTTTACAAAGGGTTTTTCAAAAATCTGATTGTTGTTAATAGACAAATGCTTACCATTATTTTTAATTTTTATTGTATTATATCTTTTCTTTTTTATTTCATCTTGTTTGCCCCAAGGGGTTTTCTTGAAGTTTTTGCTCAGAATACCATGCCAAAATGTAATTGAGTGTATCTCAGCATTTACAAACTCTACTTAAATAATCTTGGTATCAAAATAAAGCTAACGCTTAAGAGATTTAATCAGAAGTGACGTATTAAAACAGCTGCTGTGGTTTTAGAGATGGAACATAATATTTGAATTTTATTTTCAATCTGACCTGAATATTATTTTCATTAGACAGTAAACCATAATGATTCAGGCTAAAACCTCTTGGAAACCATAAATCCACTTGTGGACATCACCTGTGCAAAGATTCAAGGTGCTAAAAATAACTGGAGCAAAGTTACAGAGGTTTTAATAAAGAAATAATTTTGCATTTTATCATTCTGCATAGGACAGACCATGATGGTATCATTAAGAAATGTTAAGAAATCTTGAGTTTTTACATCCAAAAGTTATTTATTTAAAAGACATTGTTGAATGCTTGTTCTTTTGAAAAAGTATCCAAACATTTATTTGTCACCATATATTTTATATAAAATA
>NW_013952613.1:510215-512891 GCF_001266775.1 Austrofundulus limnaeus
ACTTTATATTTTTATACTTTGCCAGTGACATTGTGATGTTGGTTTTACAGGCCCTAATCCTTCATGTGGATGATAATCAAAAGCTGCAGTCCGGTCCATTTTAAGAGTTATGCTGCGTTCACACCGAACGGGATTTCAGCTTCAATATCGCATCCAATGCTTCAAGTTTGAAGCTTGTGCACTTTGAGGTCAGACGCAGGACAGCTCTTGAAACGCTTCACCTCAAGAGCCTCCCCGCCCCTCCCTCCTCTGTCGGGCTCTGTTTAATGTCAGATGAGGAAGTGCTTTGCTTTATTTACAGAGAGCAAGAGCATGTCACGTTCATCAGATAATTAATTCATAATTAATTCACCAGATAATTCAGAGACATTCTGAGTTTCATCACCCAGGAGCTGCGGGAGAGGCTCACAGCTCGCTTTCAGGACTACTTTTGTCCCGAGTCCAGTCTGATGAGCCGCTGCCACGCATTGGTGAGGATATCTCCTGTCAGGACACYRACTRCRGGYRCTCGATTTCAGCTAAAGAGCTCCTCTCCATCTGTTTCAGGTTAGTGGACATCATTCAGTAAACTGTCCCGTCGGGAAATATGTCGCTACGTCCACCATAGACTTTGCATGTAAACCTGATGCTCCTGATGCTGAAATCGCGTTTGGTGTGAACGCACCATAAGAGTGAGGACTGATATTTGACGAGCTTTATCTGAGCCTCACCCTGGCCTGACTGATCATCTGCTGCTCCGAGTCTTTCTGGATGATGGCTTTCTTCACCACTGTTGATAACACAAAGGGAAACTGGCAAAAAGAAAACCTGAAAAAGAAAAAGAATGAGTTGGTTATCATGTATTTCAACAAGAAAAAAATAAACCTTGATCACCTCAAAAATGGGTTATTCCAACAGACAGAAAATAAAATCTACATAATCCCACCCTCATGAGCTAATTCCCAATAACACCAACCAGACAGTTGTTTCCCCCCCGAAGCAAGTCTTTCCAACTAAAAACTCTGCATCCATTTCCTCCGTCGTATGTTAATGAGCCATGGCTCAGCGTGACACAGACTTCATGGTGTTTCCACGGCTCTGGATCAACTACAGCTGTGGGAACGTTTCCTCATCTCTGCTCCATTCAAATCTGACTTCCAGGAATCTTTGGAACAAAGCCATCAGTGTCCATCATGTAGCAACTAATCATTTGCTGTCACACAGTTAAGGATGTTTGAAAGCTAATTTATTTGTATTTACTTTAGATTTTTAGAGGACTTGACAAACAGAAGCACTTTCCACTGGGAGGGACAAGTAAGCAATTTGACTGCAGAGTAATGAGTGAAATAAATATTTGACCTCCTGTGGATTTTATAACTTTGCCTACTTACAAAGAAATGAGCAGTCTCTATGTTTTGTAATGGTTTCATAATAAAGGAGAGAGAGAATATTACTGTAACCAAAAATAATTTATAAAAAGCACATTCACTGTATATAAAAGTCTCAGATGAATTTGTAAAATAAAATAATAAAAAATGTCCCTAACACATTTTTCATTATTTAGCTTACTTACTTAGCATGTTAAAGATTTTCCACTAACATTTTATTATTATTTAGCTCAATGTGTTGTTAATTTTTACTAAATGTTAAATTTCAATGTTAAAAAGTATATACGTAAATACTAACTCCTAAATCTAAATGTTTAAATCTGTAAAAGTTAAACAAAATGTAAAAGTTAAATCTTAAATATTACAGTTTACATTTAGGTATGTTGGAATGGAACACAGCCTTTGCTGTTGGCGCTCGGCTCATGTTAGACATCATCATCCTGAGACAATAGCAACCGCTAGCTCTTTAATGTAGCTAAAGCTTCCTTACAAGGCCAGTGTCAGAGCTACACTTCAAACTGCTGGACCACAGGTACCACACTTATTGTTTTCAAAGAACACATTCACTCACTCATTTAGATTTTAAATATTATCTTCAGCAGCGTTACAAACATTAGGTTAGAGTTAGCTAACCAGGATAATGACATCATCGTGCTAGCCGATGCTACCCTCTTCAGCTCTCTCTATAGATATTCTGCAGGACTGAGATCTGAAGACTGGCTAAGGTAAGGTTAAAATTGATTTTTATTGCACTTTTCAGCAGCAAGGCGATACAAAGTGCTAAGCCACCCCATAGCTGAGTCCCAATTCAGGGGCTGCAGCCTACCTAGACTGCAGCCTTCGGATAGCATATCTTTGCATGACAACGCGCTACCTTGTTTCCATAATGATACACTTAATATCACAGGCCTTCAGACTTAAAATGCATTGGGACTCAACTTTTCACTGGAGACATAAGTTCACAGTTAATAACGTTACACATAAATAAACAGAAACACAGTGATACTTTGGGTTTAGCTCGAGTATCAGAGTATCAGTACTTGTAACTGCATTTTATTTAAAGTAGACATATGATGCTTTTAAATCCTTTTTTCACATTTTCATATAATTTGGGGCCAATATAAAGTAAAACTGCACTGCTTTGGTCTGAATGCCTCCTTACTGTAACTCCACAAGCCCCTCATTCACCACTTTTCTGAGGTGTGTGTCAAATCTTGTTTTGAGGCTGCCTTGTTAAATCCAAATGAGACACTTCACACACACACACACACACACACACACACACACACACTCACGCACACACACACAC
>NW_013952613.1:514129-515756 GCF_001266775.1 Austrofundulus limnaeus
TCCCGCGACAGTGGTAATGTTTGATTGGTCTGAAGTTCGTGGGCGTGTTTGTTTGTGCTGAAAGCGCTCGGACACTCGGTTTAAAAGAAAAAAAATGACTCGCTTCCAGAGACCAGGAAGCAGAGTTTTATAAAGATAGTCAAACCGTGAAAAACTCATGAATGGAGATAAAACAGACATTGTGCTGGACAAGTGTTGCTGACAAATGCTAAATTCAAACAAAGCGGTTCTTGAATTGAGTCCAGTCCATGGCCTTAATATGCTTCACCTTTAGGCCACTGCTTTGTTGCCTTTGTCGAATGCTGGGAGACCTATGACTGAGGGGAGAAAATTCAGGTCCAAGTTTTTTATGATACTGCATATTGTCTCATCCAGTTTTACCTGGCTGTGGTGAGGTTGTACTTTACCCTGAACAGAAAAACATCTCCGAACCATAATGTTTCCACTTCTGATGCTCTTCAGCTCATACGCACTACAATATTTTCCCAAAATTTCCTCTAAATAATTCAGAAGCAGACTAGCAAAATTAAGACTGATCAAATAATTATTTTCCTGACCTGTTTGAGTTGCCGTAGTTTTGCCAGGTTCTGTAGTCCTCCATGAAGTCTATGTGTTCTAGAGCGATGTTGTAGAAGTCGGTGAAGGGCATTATGGGAGGTGAGGAGACACTGTTGGCTGCATCTGATGAAAAGATGAAGACAGAGTCAAAACATCATAACCACATCACGTAGCTGAGCTGGTGTTTGTGAGACTCACTGAACAGGCTGAGCACTTTGGTAGCTGAGGGAATCCACCAGGAGCACTTGGCTGAAGGAGGAAGTTCGTCTGGTTCTGCAGGAAACAGTCGGGTGGAGATGAACTGCAGGAGACGCTCCACCAGCTGCCGGAAACGTCTCACTGACAGCCTGAAAAGAAAAAAACGAACATTGACGTTCTGAAGGGTTTAAACCTGAATAACCCATACAAAAGTAATAGCAGAAAGGAGAGAGAAAAAAACTTAAGTAAGAGTACCTTTAATTTGCAGCAGTTTGCTAGTAAATTATCCCCACAGAAAACACTCATTTTCAAAGGTTCCTGACTCAGGATTCAGGACACATAAACAGAAGCAGGCTCACATTTGTACTCACAAGCTGTTTTAAACATAAAATCTTTTTTTTTTATTTTAACCTGGCAGGACGAGGATATTTTCTTACAAAGCAAAGAAATATCATCATAAATATATAAGGGGACATTTTAATAACGGCAATAATAAACAGCTTTTCCCTCAGGGTCCATGATTTCTCTCTTTTTAAGGCAGATCACATTTGTTTCTTGTGAAAAAAAGTGTGTTTATATTCTCAACACTTTTATGGACAATAAGAAGTGTAGAAATAATCTTTGCTCAGAAAAACGCGGACGACAAGAACACGCACACCGAATAAACTGCTGTATGGCTGAAAAACAATTAAATTTAAATTAAAATGACAGTTTGTAATACAAGAAAAATGTGTTGAAATGTGCATCCCTGAGGGAAAAATGAACTTTTCTTGTAAGCAAGACATTACAGGTGCTGGTCATAAAATTAGAATATCATGAAAAAGTAGATTTATTTCAGTAATTCCATTTAAAAAGTGAAACTTGTATATTA
>NW_013952613.1:517126-520604 GCF_001266775.1 Austrofundulus limnaeus
AATGTATGAATATAATATACAAGTTTCACTTTTTAAATGGAATTACTGAAATAAATCTACTTTTTCATGATATTCTAATTTTATGACCAGCACCTGTATTTGTGTAGAGCTTCTGAGCAATTCTTTGCATTTCAGTAAGAGTGACAGAGCAGACACTTTAAAATACACTTACTACACTCTCCTCACTCACAGCCTGTCTGGAGGACTTAAAGTCATGGATGAACAATAACTATCTTCAGCTGAACAGGTCCAAAACTGAGGCAATGTTGGTTGGCACTCCTCATCAGGATCAGTCATCCCCCATCACAGCTAAAACCTTTTCTGGACTGGACATCCCACTCTCCACTACTGTCACCAACCTCGGTGTCCGGTTTAACCCTCAACTTTCGTTTGATCCATGTAAAACATCTGTGCAAAACCTCTTTTTTAATCTAAAAATGTTGCTAGTCTCATCCCATTATTTTTTCAGCTGGATGCTGAAAAACTTGTCCATATATCTTCAGGACTGGGCTATCACAATTCCATTCTTTTTGGTATCTCAAATAAAAATCTTCAAAAATCTAGTTCATCTAAAACAGTGCAAGCCAGCTTTTGACAAAAACCAAAAAACATGAGCACATCACACCAGTTCTGCCTTCTCTTCACTGGCTTCCTGTCCCTGCCAGAATTCAGTACAAGTTTGGTCTTCTGACACACCGGTGCATACATGGCAATTGGCAGCACGACGGCTCAGTGGTTAGCACCAACGCCCCACAGCAAGAAGGTCCTAGGTTCAATCCCCGGTTCGGACCAGGGGGTCTTTCTGTGCGGAGTTTGCATGTTCTCCTCATGCTTGTGTGGGTTTTCTCCGGGTACTCCAGTTTCCCCCACCCCTCAAAACATGTACAATAAGTTGCCTTCAGGCCTCCCTTGAAAAAGAGATCTGAGATCTCAATGGGACTTGCCTGGTTAAAGAATGGTGATTAAATATGGCAATGTTTCTCTCAAATCCCTTCAGTCACAAATTCCCAAAATTCAATTAACTTTCATTTTATTTGACTAAAAATTATTTTCAAAACCTGAAAAGGAGTTTTTTCAAATTGTCATATTTTCAGCTTAAAACACTGTAATACAAGTGTGCTTACCACCACAGGTTTCTGCTACTAATAAATGATAAATGGACTGAACTTATAGAGTGCTTTATCAAGTCCCTCCAGACCCCAAAGCGCTTTACACTTACAGACATTCACCCATTCACACACTGATGGTGGTAAGCTACATTGTAGCCACAGCTGCCCTGGGGCACACTGACAGAGGTGGGGCTGCCATGCACCGGCACCACCAGACCCTCTGACCATCATCAGTAGGCAAGGCAGGTGAAGTGTTTTGCCCAAGGACACAACGACTGAAACGGCTGGACGGGGGATCAAACCAGGGACCTTCCGGTTCCAGGACGACTCCCCTAACCACTCCCCCACAGCCGCCCTAATAATACAATTTCTGCTATGAATAATTTTAATATATTTGAATTTTTACACAGCAACAGTTTCTTTGAGGCCCAATTTCAAGTTTGCATTTGTCTGCATGTCTAATGGGGGAACCCTTAAAAAATACGTATACTCACCTTTTGAGCCAGTGAACCAGGAAGTGGTGGTCAGCCTCAGACAAAGCTGCGATCTGCCTCAGGAGGTGAGCAAAGATCACATAGGTGCTGGTACTTGAATACTGTGGGTTCTACAAAAAATAAAATCAAATGTAAAAACATGATAACCTCTCTTACGTTATGAGATAAAAACTCTATGTAATTGCAAGTGCATTTTTTATCTGTTTGAAAGTTTGACAACTTTGTGCAATTTAAAGTTTAGCATTCCTTAAAGCACATGTTAAATTCAAGACCCGCAAGCCAAATGTGGCCCGCCAAAGAGTCGAAGATGCAATGTCTTAAAATAAGCCTTTGCTGCTTTAAGTCCTACAATCTCCCACTTACAATCAAAAATTTAAACTGGAATGCCAATCCAGTGGGAATTCCGTGTCGGAAAGTGGGAGAGTTTATACTTCAAGACAACAGCTTCTCAACAAAAGTTATTAAAACTCTCTTACATTTACTTGTAATAGTATTTATGTAATCTTTATTGCACAATTATTCAGTTGTACATGTGGTACCTTTCAGTGTTTATAAGTGGATGTGTTAAAATGTTTCTATGCAGGAAATACCACATAGAGCTCAGTTATTGTTTTGTTAGCAGTGCTCAGCCGTAGTAATGAGACAAGGAATGTGACATTTCATGTTTGGTCAAAGTTAAACAAAGTTAATTACAATTAACCCTTTGAGGGCCACCATTACGCTCATGTTACCCTCGGTGAAAATTTGTTTGACACCCCTGCCTTAAAGGAATTTAACCTACCACCTTTTATGCCAGACCTTTAGATAAAACCATTATTTTGATGAGGAAAAAACAGAGGTGCAACCATTTTTGCTCAAACTTTGTAACTGACTAAAGTAATCATAGGATGTACACCCAACAACAACTGATTAACATTTGGAGTCAACCCAATTCTAGATTATCGCCACAGTTGATCAACTTTAGCTTACACAAAACATCTCCAACTCTGTCAAGTATATAAATATTGAGCTAAAGTTTGATGGTAGTAGTGGTAGTAGCTTAGTCATGTGTAGCACAATGCAAGCACTAACACATCAAACAAAGTCATGCAATATCATGTGGGATGTGGCATAATGCAATATTCGAGGTTTGACAAACAGTTTTTTTTTTCAATGTAAGAATATCTTACTTTAAAAGTTTGGCATGAAAGGAAGCAAACAATATGCACTCCGAGGAATGCAAGAACTCTAATTAAAATATAAAAAGTTTTGTTCAGTTTTTTCTCAAGGGTGACTTCCTTTTGCTTTGACAGAACATGCAAAGCTACAACCAAAGTAATTTTTGTTGCAAACACAACTTGAGTAAGACATTATGACAAAGTCTTGTGCACAATGAGGTAGAAAGACAAACAGAATTTACAGATGACAGGAGAACATAAACTAAATAGAGTCATCACAGCAAATATGACTTCTGATCTTTGTACTAACGCAGTGTGGAAACACAGCAGAACAACTGGATTATTTGATTCCATATCCAGCACCATATATGGCAGTCAGACTGCAGTGATGAAGGGAGCAGCAACAAAAAGGAAACTGGTCCAAAAGAAAAAAATAATCCAGTAACAGAAATAAAACAATAAGGAGGAAACAAAATCTGGGTCAATTTGTAAAACCAGCAGGAAGATCATGTAAGAACCAGCATCAACTTTACAAACCTGAGATATTTGTACTTGTTAAGAGGACTGCAGGGATGTCTGGTGAAGAAAATGAGCTGTAATGACAGCATGTTTTTAACAAAGCAACAAAAGGTTTGAGGGACCATTGGGAGTAGATATGCATGCAATCCATTTACAGTTTATTAAGTGCAGCATGCTAGTAAAAAGCGCTGTCGGGGGG
>NW_013952613.1:521763-540309 GCF_001266775.1 Austrofundulus limnaeus
CATTTAAACAAGCCTGTGTAATACTGGGAGCATATAGTCAATATAGAGACATTCTTGATAAAAATCTTCTTCCATCTACCAGGATGATGAAGATGAAACGTGGCTGGACATTTCAGCAAGACAATGAGCCCAAACACAAAGCCAAGGAAACTCTCAACTGGTTTCAGAGAAAGAAAATAAAGCTGCTGGAATGGCTACAGTGAAAATAAGACAGCTTCTATCCAAGAAAAAGCACAAGACATCTGACATGGACATACAGTGGACACAACATGATTAAAAAGTGACCAGGTGCTCATAAAACTCAACTATATAAGATTCAAAGATAAAAACAAGATAAAATCAAATAGAACTACATAAGACAAAAAGAATAAAATGACTAACTAATGTCATGTGTTTTGTGTTAACTTGAGTTTAAAAAGCTAATTGCAACAGGAACAAAGCTGATTTTAAAACGCTTAGTTTTACATTTTAGCACGAAGTATCTACGTCCTGATGGGAGGAGGCTGAACTCGCCGTGCAGAGGATGAGACACGTCTTCCAAAATGGACCCAGACAATCTCTGGACCTGCTTAGAGTACAGAGATTCTGGATTTAATTGCATCTTTCCAGTCAGTTTGCTGGACCACTTCACTATTTGGTTCAGGGAGTTCTTATTTTTAAGAGAAAGGTGACCAAACCAGGACATGGTAGTTTGTACCATGACTGTTGAGGTGAAGAACAGGTATTACACAGGTACCTGATTTGGGCTTGTGAGCTTTGGAACGATGAATAAAGGCATCTTCAAAGTTTAATATAAAGTTCATGAAAAGTTAAAGAGAAAGACATTTGAACTGGAGGTTCAAATTAAAGCTTGTACACAGTCAGGAGTCTGTCTCTGTAAGTAAAGATCTCTCTGATCCAGTTGAGTCTCACCTGAATGAGAATGAAATATGCTCGCAGGTCATCTTTCGTCCGAGGCCTGAAACAAAAAACAAACATAGTTTTAAGCTTATCCATTTACTGTAGTGCTCAGAAACCAAAGTGAGTTTTTGTGCAAACGAATAACATTCAGAAAACAAGTCAGTGAAGTTAAATGGGTTTCGAATTTTAGGCTTCACTTTATGTGCTTTGAGTCTAGTTAGCTTCTGTTAGAAATGTTACTTTTAGTTAAAAAAAGAAACGTGAAGAACGGAGGGTGTGTCTGAGATGTTTTCTCACCCTTTCCACTCCCTCAGCAGGCTGTTGATGATCCCTTTCAGAACAGATTTCTGGATGTCCTGAGGCTAAAACACACAGCAAAAATAAAAACTTTTTTTTTTTTGTTTCGTTTTACAGACCACATAAAAAAGTTAAAAAGACCTAGTGACAGGCATTTAAAACATGTTTATGTTTTAGGTTTTTTTTCTCACTCACTGTGCTGAGCAGTGCATCGTAAACAGTGTTGACAAACTTGGCATTGACTCCTGAGTCCTCTGTCGTGTTAAACAATCCATTTGCCTCTCGCTGGAAACATAAAAATAGTGTTCAAACATAAAAAAATACAAGTTAAAATTTGTCAGGAAAAAAATCAAGCATAAGAATTATTTTCTCTAAGTGTGAGTCACCTTAAAGGCAGCGTTGATTTCTATGAAAGAGTCAAAGGTGGTCAGATAAAACTCTCGGACCTCCCTCCAGTCACCTGATTGAACAGCACGTTCCATGTCCTCCCTGTCAAAAAATAAATAAATCACAAATGTTTTCATGAGTTTTCAGCTTTCAAATGTCCAGAACTGTAGACTTTTTAACTTTAATTGATTGAGAACTCACTGAAACTCTTTGGTAGTCTTGGTGCGGAGCGGGATAATAGGGTCAGAGGGGAAAGGAGCCTTGACTTCTGGAGGCAGAGTGTCGATGGAAAAACGCTGCTTCTGACGGACATCCATGCAGATGGGAGGCAACTCTCTCCCTTGTGACAGACAGAAGAGAAATAGCTTCTTCAGACAGAAACAAGACAGTTTCAAGCACTGACTGTGGTATACACAGTATTTTTGTGTGTAAGAAGCACTGAAGTAGAGGAAAAAAATAATGGAATCACTCAGGATCATAATTAATACTTTGTTACAACACCTCTGGCTTTTATAGTAGCTTGAATTCCCTGAGGTAGGGGCCTAACTAATGACAAACAGTACTCTTCATCAGTCTGGCTCCAACTGTCTCTGACTGCTGTTACAAGATCATCTTTGCAGGTTGGAGCTTTGTTTTTAACTACTTTCTTCATTTTTCACTAGAGATCTTCAAATGGACAGCGATCCAGATTATTTGCTGGCCATGCTATTGGGATTGCATGTCTTTATTGAAGGGTTGCCTAATGGCAAGATGTATTATCTTGAAAATTGAAGTCATCATCACCAAACAGTGACCTCTATCTCCCCATCTCTTACCCTGAAATGATATTTTTTTATCCAGTCAGCCTTAAGCCTACTTCACTCTCTCTCTGAACTGTGGATGTCGGCAGGGATTGTCGGCAGTGTCCTGACGTAAATTACGTCACCGGTGTTCTCAGCGTCGACTCAGCCGCCCCTTTTGGCACAACCCGCTGGCAGAATTTTTGATCTTTTCTCTGTCAATAACGGCTTTTGTTTGACATTTCTGTGTGAAGATCTCATTTTTAGCCAATGTTTTACAGTTCAGTAACAGACATCGACACCATTTTCTGCCCAATTCTTTCTTAATTGTTTTGTTGTGCATTTTCTATTTTCAAGACACACTGCTTTAAATTTTCTATCTAGATGCTTTGATGTCTTCCTCGGTCTGCCAGTATGCTTTCCTTTTACAGCTATTCTATTTTGTTTGTACTTGGTCCAGATTTTAAACACAGCTGACTGAGAACAGAAAACATATTTTGCAACATTTTCCTGATGATTTACTTTTTTGAAGATGTTTCTTAATCTCTCTCCTTTGTTTCGACTGATATTCTCTTGTTGGAGTCATGATTCTTGTAATTCTGCTTTGTGCAACAAACTCTCCAAGGTATAAGCATCTTTTTTAGCTTAAGACTAATTAGTAGGTTTGATCTGATGCAGGTGTTGGTTTTAGAGAAGCAAATTACAGAGCAAGTCTGCATTTTTTTCTCCTCAGAATTAAGTGGTTTCATAATTTAAAAACCATTTACTTTCTTTGTTTGTCCTCACAAGAAATCTCACATAATTCTTAGGCTGAAGAAAAAAGTAAAAAAACAAAAAGAAAAACATTTTGGATGACTTTGTTGCATCGTAAATTTGAACAACTGGAGTGGGAATAGCTGAACACTGTTTATGTTCCGTAAAACTAATGAAATATACAGAAATGTAACAGCCAATGTTCTTAAAATGATGCAAGGATTTCTCTTTTTTAATGAAAGCATGCCAAATTTTCAGAAATACTGTATTTAGAAAAATAAATCAACAAAGGGAGAGGAGAGTATGTCTTTTCAAATGGTTTAAGACAGATTTTGAGCCGTTCGATTGCAAGTGGATAACATAGGTTCCCTCGGACCACCTTTGGAAGGGGTCTGGACTACTGTTATCTGCATAGTCATTCAGCAGTTACACAATCTGTACTGATTCTTGATGAAGGATATCCTAATGGACTGAAGTAATCCCACTAGGAGCAGAGTGGAAATCTCAAATAAAAAAAGAAAAAAATGTCCACTCAACTGTTGGCTGAATAAAGACAATTCAACAGGAAAAAAAAGAACAAAGATATGGTTTTCTAGATGAACTGTTTATCAAATTCTTTCTCAATACGAATGCTTGTTTTGTTAAGATTTTAATGACCAAAGTAGATTACAAGATGCCATATGTGTGACTCTTACTTTGGTTTAACGTTTCTTGGTTGTTTTTGGACCTGCTGTGGTCACTGAATGCTTTAAGATGCTGTGTCAATCAAAATACGGTAGTCTGAACAGCATTAGGTTGCATTATAATCACCAAATTAAATACAGAGCTGACTACACTCACAGTGAAGCAGTGCAAAGAATAGCTAAAACTTGTTAGCATACTTTGGATTTTTATAGGTAAAAATCTTTAGTCTTCCCTGACACTGAATGAATTTTGTGTATTTTTATTTTTATTATGAGTCTGCTACATAAGAAGTCCCTAACCCTGGTCCTCATGGCCCACTGTCCTGCATGTTTTAGCTGTTTCCATACTTCAGCACTGCTAATTGAAAAAGTTAAATTACCTACACAGAATGTTATCAAGTTTAGCAGAAGCCTGTGAATGACTCATTCATTTCAGTCAGGTGTATTATCTAAACTTGTGGTTCCCAGAGTTTAGGTTTCAGGTCCCAAAATATCAAGGTGGGGTCTAGAAAATATTTTAAAAATTAAATAAGTAAGTTACAAATTTTACATTAAAATGGATGAAATTAACATAATGAATACTGTTACTATGCATTAGTTTATTTGACCTGATACCAGAGTTTATCACCCAAAAGTAGTTGGTGGCACAGGTCTCTGCTACTCTTATTTTATGGGTCAAACAATGAAAAGTTTGTAAATCATTGGTCTAAAATAAGGATGTTCAAAGTATATGACCGTAAGCCCTCCTGAGGGAGCAAACAAACTCCCTCCCCCAAAAAACTGAACATTAAGTATAGCAAAAACAAAAATAACAAAAATAATTGCAATGCCATCTTTATTTTTTACTTAATGTTCTGTTCATACTTTAAAAATTGTTGTGCACATTTTAATTTTTTTGTTTTAAACATTTTAAACATCTGTGCTTTTAAAAATCATTTAACACATTTATAACCATGTGAATGTGAAAGCTATAACAAAGTTTAAATGTTTCAATACACTGTATTTTTTTACAGAAACAACAGACCTGCTGATGCCCTGTTGACTGCTCACTGATGTGTTCATATGATGTGACTGACTATCTGCATACAGAGCAGGTGATTTGATCATAAAATGTTTGGGGGTTCACAGTCTACCACCATGTTGAGAGAGCAATCAATTTCTCCAAAACAGATTTGTAACAACAAATCTAAACAACCTCAAATAGTCAGTGCAGACACACACAAATAGATGTTATTAACCTCAACCAGTGTGTAATCACAAAGGTCAGTCTGCATGAGGTGACTACAGTTCCTCACAATACACAGCCATCTTTCCTCCAAATGGCCTTTTATTGTTTCTGTGACCACAGTAACAATTGTCACCCGAAGACCTGACCAAGTGCCTTGTGGGAGCTCATTCTGTGAGCTCAGACAGAAGCAGAAGACAAGAAAGAGCACAGATGCAGACAGATGGATAAATTATGTCATGAACAGATGTTACATACCTGTCAGCAGAGAACAGCTGGACTATTGGTCACAGCATTGTTCAAGTCAGAACATGCTCCTCTGAGAGAAAAACAAAGTTCTGTCGGAGGTCGGACTTGAAGACCCTTCTGACAGAATCTTGTGCCAGGAGTTCCCAGCAAACAATAACTACACATTTGGGTCCATTGGGTCTGTCCAGCATCAATCCATGCCACCTGATCCAGTTCACCACCCGGTGGTGATCCGTTGACAGCTTAATTCCTCTCTTCATCCAAATGTCCAAAACATACATTCACAGATCAAATGACATGACTACATAGTCTATCATCAATCTGCAGCCATCCTGGTGCCATGAGCACTTTTAGACATCCCTGTGAAGAAACATAGTACTTGTGTTTGACAAACTCTGGCTAGCAGAGGTGGCCAACAACAAAACACCCCTCAAGATCAGATCAAGAAGGCCGTTACTCCAAATCATGCCAGTCCAGGTTACACATAGTTTACGTGGGCACTGAAATCCCCCAACAGAATAATGGATTTCCCAGCTGGAATATCGTCCAGCACCCTTGCCAAGGACTTGAAGAAGGCTGGGTATTCCAAACATTTAGGCACAAACAATAGTCGGAGCCCATGCCCCAACCCAAAGGACCAGAGGAGATGCCCACTCATCTACCAGGGAACCAGGGAAAACTCCAAGGCTTCAAACCCAGGGGCTAAAGGTAGGCCCACACCAGCCTGGCACCTCTCACCATAAGCAAATTCAGAATGGAATAAGGTCCATACCCCCTCAAGAAGACTGGTTCAAAAGTCCAAGCCACATCAAGGTATGCCCAGCTATTGCTAGTCAGTACTTCTCAACCTCAAACACAAGCTCAGGCCCCTTTCCCACCAGACAAGGTGACATTCCATGTACTAAAAGCCAGCTTCAATAAGCCTTAGTCAGAGCATTAAGACCCCCATATTTGGCTGCCACCCATGGCACAATGCACCCGATTTGTATGGCCCCTCCTGCAGGTGTTGGATCCACAGGAAGGCAAACCCATGTCACTCATTCGGGCTGAATCTGAATAGGCTCTACAAATACAGGTCCAGTCAATAGTCGCTCACTGACTAGCCCCTCTTCTAGGCCTGGCTCCAGGGTGTGGCTCTGGTAACCCACATCCGAGAGAGAAACATTGACCTCCTTGATGTCTTCTTTCCATACAAATTTTGTGAAATGCTCTTTGTCTGGACAATCACATGTAACCAAGCTACCTCAGGAGAACCTACCAGAGGGAAACGCCCCAGACAGTGTAGTTTCTTAGATCATTCAGGCTCAGGCACACAAACTCTGCCACCACCATAAGGTGGTGATTCACAGAGTAGTCTGGGGAGAGGATGTCCCAACAAGTTTACCCCAAGGTCAGACTGTACAATATTCAGAGAAATGACAAATAAGAATCAACAACATCTGTACAAAACTTCAAAGGCCTCAATTAGCAGATTTAAGGGTAAAGTTCATGGCTCTGATTGATTTGTTTCTCACATACACATCCTGTGTTGTCCATCGGCGTGTCTTTGTGCTTCTTTTAAATCATATTCCAACTCTCTTCCTAGCACAGCAGTTGCACACACACACACACACACACACACACACACACACNCACACACACACACACACACACACACACACACACACACACACACACACACACACACACACACACACAATGATAGAGTCTGTGAAGGTTTAGTGATGAGGTCTTAAGGGTGGAGGTTTAGTCCTGACAGCAGAAAACCTTGTTGTCATGACAGCTTTTAATCAGAAGAGTCACTTCTAAGGCCCTTGAGGGTGATCCTGCTCCTCCTCTGTTTTTAATTTTTTTTCTACTAGCAAAGGCTTTGATCATTTCTGACAAGGAAGAGGGCTTCATCTTCCAAATTAATCCCTGCTTTTGTTCCCTGTGGAGTTTAAACAATGTGTTTAGAACAGCAAACTCTTGATTTTTGAATAATATAAACTCAACAATTTAAATGAATATGGACTAACATGGATAACATAGATAAATGCATTTGATGTAGGCTCAGTGGTTAACACCAATGCCTCACAGCAAGAAGGTCCTGTGTTTGATCCCCAGTGTTAGCAAAATAAATTTCAAAACAGTAAATAAAAATTAATAAAACAATCAAAAATTAACCACTGGATGTACATCTATAACATTTTAGCTTAATTCAATTCTAGATGGCTACCACAGTTAATACGTCTGGGAAACAAACAGTTATTGATATAACTATCAATTTTATAGATAATTAAAAATATTGAGGTGGTAGTATATAAGAGACACATCACATGTTTTGAGAGCTGCACATTCTGCAACATCATTGCTGAAATGTTTGGTTTTAAGTGGACTCTATTTTCCCCGGATGTAAGTGAGAGTGTGAATGAATGAATGTTTGTCTTGTCTGTCTCTAAAGGCTGCAGCACGCTGCATCCAAACTGCCAAAATCGGGCCGAACTGTGGCAGTTTCATGATTAAAATTGTGTCTCTCTGTTTGCATTGTCTACATTTTGGAAAGTTCTTGTCGCAACCCGCGGGTCGGACTTTTTACCCCCTCCATGTAAGAACACATAAGAACTTTACTGTGTGATTGGCCAGAAGTTCATTCAAGGATTCAAGGATATTTATTTGTCATTCCCTCAAACACAAACATCAGATGTTCATGAAAGGTAACGAAACTGGTTGCACAGGTCCCGGTGTTCAGTGTGAACGATAAAGTGAAAAATAGTATTGAAATTGAAATATTGACATAAACAAGCATCGACATGGGAGTGTTTGTTTTTTTGAAGTGAGTGGTTGAAGCAAAATGCAGCATCTGAGCGCTTTCAGCACAAACATAAAAATGACTCGTCTCCAGAAGCTGACTGTTGTACCAGGAAGTAGCGGTTTATAAAGATAGTGAAACGGCCAAAAACAGACGTTGTGCATGGTGGAATCTGACTGATAAAAACTTTGCAGCTTAATCCAGAACCAGTTTGTGGATATACAACTTCGGGTGACAAGTCTCTGACTTTTTTTTTCCACATTGTAGATTCCAGCAGGAAGAAACCCCCTGTAGTGTCACATGCTGCAGCGGGAGGGGTTTCCCAGGAGCTCGGCGCGGTGTGTCTCAGGGGCTATGAAAGGTGTGTGTGAAAACGAACGCCAAACAACCACATGGCGCGTTGTCCAGTCAGCTGCTGAGTGACCATCCTGCAGGCTTGAGTGGTCATGTGATTGACTTGCAACTTGTCCAGGGAGGACCCTGCCTACACACAGTGACAGCTGGACGAGGGCACCAGCGAACAAGCAGTTATGTATGTATGTACTGTATGTATGTATGTATGTATGTATGTATGTATGTATGTATGTATGTATGTATGTATGTATGTATGTANGTATGTATGTATGTATGGATGGATGGATGGATGGATGGATGGATGGATGGATGGATGGATGGATGGATGGATGGATGGATGGATGGATGGATTTCTCAACATAAGATGAGCTTTGCCTAAAACTGCCATTATGGGTCATGGGCGATACACCTGGAATGGCTGGCTTTAATTTTATTCTGTTTTTTTAGTAAAACAGCCAAACCAGTTTGAATGTTTGACTATAAGAGTCTGTAAATCAGTCTGAGTCTGAAGCTGCTCAGATAAAAGTTATATAAATGCAATGTTCTCTAGCAGAGAGTCCACCAAATGTAAATCTTTTGTCTGTGCTGTGATTCTATACATGTGGTAGTCATTCAGAAAGGTTAGAAATGATTGAATATCTTTGTTTTCTCAGTCGATGGCCTCTTGCAAAAACTAAGTTGTGCAATTTTGGATTTAAGATTGTTTAAAAGAAAGAAAAAAACAGCAAAAGCAACATTTAAGTATAATGATGTAATAGTATTAAACAAAAAGAGTAAAAAAAAGATTGATCCATGCATGAGTTTTCAGTAATCTGGTTTCCTCTCACACATATACTGTACATGTTAGGTTAATAAACAACTCTAAATCTGTCATGTGTAAGTGAACGTGTGAATGCTTGTTGGTCTTGTTTATCTCTTTGTGGACCTGTCCAGGGTGTCCCCACTTCTTCTGACTCCTGGAGCTGTGCTCCAGATCGTCTTTGAAAAGAGTAAGTGGGTGAAGGAAAAGAGTAATTTTATGCAACTGATTTCCATCCTGTAGGAGGCCTTTATATCAGCTGCACTGGAGCGAGTGTGTTTACATGTTGGTAAAACAGAAGTGTCTAGTTCTGACCCTGAAACGAAACTCAAGACAAATATCTGACTAGCTCAGCCTCCAATCACAAAACCAAATGTGATCAAATTAAAACTTCCTGTAAACTGTGATTATCTGGCAGATGTAACAATTGTAAAAGGTTGAACAAATGTGCAGCGTGCTGTGTGTGTTCAAATGTTTTCCCTTTCATACGGTTTTCATTTGGGGCTGAGGTTTACATAATTATTCTGGCATCAGAAGCTGTGGTGACAACGCTGGCTGATGAGCACTTTGCAGGGCCTCCGCTCTCATGGCAGACAAAAATATCCGTCCCTTTTACAAGAAGCAACATCATCCTTAAACCAAAATATTCTCAGTGATACATCAAGAACTTTGTCTCTCAATTTTGCTTCATGACAAGTATTTATGAAAAAACTTTTTTTTCCTGAAAATCCAATTGCATCACTGTCTCTTGCAGCTCAGCTCAAGCAGAGACTGAGGTTGAGAGTACACATCAAGCATGCTATAAACACAGGAAGTAACACATCATTACATCCCAGACGAAACGCAGATCAGATCATCTCAGAGAGAACAAAACTGGACCGTGAAAATATTCAGACCCAAGTATTTACAGCTTACGGAGACCACGAGGGAACATGTTTTTTTTTTTATTTTGCGTTCCCAGGCAATACTATTGCATTACCTTGAAATACTTTTGCGTTACCTCGCAATATCTTTGCGTTACCTCGCAATATCTTTGTGTTACCTCGCAATACTGTATATTTTTGTGTTACCTCGCAAACGTTTGCATTCCCTCACAAAATTGTTTTGCGTTCGCACGCAAAAGTTTGATTTGTATATTAACTGAATCAAAGCAGATTTTATTTTAAAATATCTAGTTACCAAAACAGTCAGAGAGCAATACCTGTTATTCAACCTGGATGTTTTGTTCTAAGCTGCTTCTGTTCAAAGCCGTTTCTGTCATTGTTTCATGTATATAGAAACAAATCTGTTGAAGCAAATGTGGAATTTACAAATAAACCTATATATATTTATTTGCCCCGCCCATTTTTCTAAGGTCTGGCTGAAAAACAATTTCTGGCTATGCAACTAATTTGTATGTGTATATAATTCTTCAGTTCTGATACAAAAAACAATACTTTTCTGAAAATACTGAATTTGGTGAAATCCTAAAGGTCAAACAATTATAAAACTCACCGTGTCTGAGCCCTGCAGTGTTGGTCAGGGCGCCACCAGTGAAGCCCCGCCCCGCCACATCCCTCCTCTGGCTCAGTGTGGAGATGAAGGTGCCCAGAGATGGGAACGGCTGCTTGGTCCCTCGTCCCAAAACCTGCCACATATAAGAAAACCGCCAAAAAATAAAAATTAAGCGGTTAAAGTTCTTTTATTGTAAGATAAAAATTTAAACCATTTGCATCAACAAAAGAAAACCAACAAACATAATAAATGTATACAAAAACAAAAGGACAGAGCTTTAAAAATATAACTTTTCACTTATCAATGCACCATTTAGAAAAAATAATTTAAATCTAGTTGGGATAAAATACCATTTCTTATACATCAATCTTAAAACTGACATAAAGGCATCAAGTGACATTTGTTGAAGGAACACATATCACCTACCACCTTTCATGCCAGGGTTTTACAATATCATCATGATTTTATTATAACACCAACGTAAGCAGCTTTAATTGAAAAGTAATAAAAATATGAACAATGAACACACACAACTGAAATATCTTGCATGATGTCTCAGCTCTCAGAGGGTTATGAATCTACACCTATATCACATCAAACTTTAGCTCGGTATATGTAGAACTGATGATGATTTAGCCATTTCTGTGTTGGCTAAAGTAAAGTTAATCAGCTGTAGATCTACAGTACATCCAATAATTACTTTCTGAGGGTTTCATTGAAACAATGTGATATTTTGCTAACAGACACACAAAGAAATAGGCAAAACAAAATCACAGCAATAACTAAAAACCAAGCAGCAGACATCTCAGAATTTCTAAATGCACTAATAAAGTCAGCAAACTCAGTCTCTGCATTCTCAGATGTTGAGGTTTTTACCAGATATAAATCCAGACTCTCAGCTGCATGAACAGACAATGACAACATAAACAAATCTAAACACAATCCTGAAATTCACTGGATGTTCTCCATGAATAATCAGCCTCGGTTTCTGTTACTTCAGATGAGCTGTATGTCCCCATGAGCTACAAGTAGGCAAGAAAAGGACGGACTGATGGGAGGAGAGGAGAAGTTTACAGAAATTATAGGATATAAAAGGAGAGAGGGAATGAAGATGGGTGGGGCAGGGAAAGGAATATTGCGGCAGGATAAGATGAAAGAGTGCAGAAAGACAGGGATATGAGACAAAAGATTTTAATGTTGATAAGAAGAAACACTTAATTCAGAGCAGGAACAGAGGATCTAGGGAAGAAAACTGGACATGGTGGAAGGCATGGAAATGAAAGAACATGTGGAGAGAGAGAAGTAGAAGGAAAAGGAAGTTCGGAGCCCAACAGATGCACAGCAGCCACTCCTCGCCGCCAGATTCACACATGAGCAGACAACATAAAAACCAGTGGAGCCAAGTATGGGCGTTGAACCAAAATTATCAAGACAATCAAAATGAATCCCTCTTATTGGAAATAAAGATGTCTGAATCAAAAGAGAAAAAGATTATCACTTACACAAGACAACACCAAGCCTGCAACTTACCGAACTAAAAACTAAACCTTGGACAAATAGCTGATGTCTGACAATTATAATCCACACTGAATTTATGAAATGCTTGACCATAAATGCTCTATCAATGCTCTGATAGTCACAAACGGTAATGTTGATGTGCCTGCAGTGTTTCATGTTGGAGATGTGACAAGTTAAAAAAGGTACTTCAGTCAAGGTTTTGAAGAGAATATTTCAATCTCAGTTAAGATTGTGGGTGCACTCCACACGCTGGAATTTGAGAAAAAAACTATGTCAATAAAAATCCTTTAATTCACACCAATAAACAAGCAAATGGCCTGCATTTAAAGTGCAGTGGTGTCCAAAGTCAGTCCTCAAGGGTCGGTGTCCTGCATGTTTTAGGCGCTGCTCTGGTTCAACACAGTGGAAATTAAGTAGCGCTTAATTAGTAGGCTTCCTCAGTATGCCATCATGGTCTGCAGAGGCCTGCTAATTAGGCACTCCTTAGCTTCAGCTGTGTTGAACCAGGGCAGCTCCTAAAACATGCAGGACACCGACCCTTGAGGACTGACTTTGGACACCACTGTT
The DNA here is from genome assembly GCF_001266775.1 of Austrofundulus limnaeus. Taxonomy (NCBI): domain Eukaryota; kingdom Metazoa; phylum Chordata; class Actinopteri; order Cyprinodontiformes; family Rivulidae; genus Austrofundulus; species Austrofundulus limnaeus. The sequence continues at coordinate 534,560 of NW_013952613.1, forward strand.
ATAGTGCTTTATCAAGTCCAAGCATTCAAAGTGCTTTATACTACAGTCATTCACCCATTCACACACATTTCCACACTGATGGAGGTAAGCTACATTGTAGCCACAGCTGCCCTTGGGCACACTGACAAAGGCAAGGCTTCCATACACCTGGTGCCTCTGACCACTGCAGGCAAGGCAGGTGAAGTGTCTTGCCCAAGAACACAATAGCTGAGACGGATGGAGCAGGGGACACATGCTAAGCAACACAGACATACGTATGCTGTAACAACACAGATAGCTGCATACAGTGTTTTTTACGTTAGTCACACTTAAAGGTTTCAGATCACCAAACAAATTTAAATATCCTCTCAAGATAACACAAGTAAACACAAAATGCAGTTTATAAATGAATATCTTTAATATTAAGAGAAAAACTGTTCTAAATCTACAGGGCCCTGTGTGGACAAGTAAATGTCCCCCTGTGGTTCATAAACTCTTTGGAAAATTGAGTTTAATGATTTCCCTAGCTACACCCAGGCCTGATTACTGCCACACCTGTTTTCTATCAAAAAATAATTTAAATAGGATCTGCCTGACAAAGTAGATCAAAAGATCCAGAAAAGCTAGACATCATGCTGAAATCCAAAAAAACTCAGGAACAAATGAGAAGCAAAGTAATTCAGATCCATCAGTCTGGGAAAGGTGATAAATCCATTTCCAAAGCTTTGGGACCCCATTGAACCACAGTGAGAGCCATTGTACTCAAATGGCGAAAGCATGGAACATTAGTGAACCTTCCCAGGAGTGGAGAGGCCGGCCATTTACTAGGGGTGTAAGAAAATATCGATACACTGAAATATCGCGATATTTCGTTTCTCGATACTGTATCGATATTCTAAAGCCCTGTATCGATTTTTTATTAAGGTTTAAAATGTCAACTTTCCTGCCAGCCGTTCATTTTTATGTTGTAGTTCAGCCTCTGACCACTAGTTGGCAGCAGTGAGCCAGMCATTTGGCTCCTCTACCTCTTGAGCGCCAGAGTGTAAGAGAGCATTAGCATTGTAAGTAAACATTAGCTTCATGCTCCGATAGCTGAATCTGAGCGGAAAAGACCGACACCCTCTGCCTTCTAATCTGAGGTAAGGTTACAAACAGTTACTTATTTATCAGAATGTCTGTATTTTAAACCAAATTAAGTGTCTTGTGCGCTCTTTTTTCCAACGTTACAGAAGGCAGGTATTTAATAGAATTTATGGACAAAAAAATCAAAATATATCGCCTTGCTTACAGTATCGCAATATATCAGGATATATCGGGATATATCGTATCGTGACCCCTCTGTCATGATATGTATCGTATCGCCAAATTCTTGCCAATACACAGCCCTACCATTTACCCCAAGAGCACAGCAACAACTCATCCAAGAGGACACAAAGACCCCACAACATCCAAAAAACTGCAGGCCTCACTGGGCCTCAGTTAAGGTCAGTGTTCATGCCACTACCATTATGGATTGCAAGGCAGAGTTCCAAGTCAAAAACCACTACTGAGCAAAAAGCATAAAGACTCTCCTCAGTTTTGCCAGAAATCATGTTTATGAACCCCAAGACCTTTGAGAGGATACTCTGTGGACTGACGAGACAAAATTAGAACTTTTGAAAGGTGTGAGTCACATTACATCATGGCATAGAAGTAATGCAGCATTTCAGAAAAGGAACAACAGCAAAACATGGTGGTGGTAGTGTGATGGTCTGGGGCTGGAAGACCTGCTGAGGTGAATGGAACCATCAATTCATAGGATTACCTCCTGGCCTTTTTCATACATAGATGGATTTTCTCTGCGAACATCAATTTATTCTCACTGACCAAAAACATACATGTTGGGTTATTTGGTCATTTTAAATTGTCCCTAGGTATGAGAGAACATGAGTGATTGTTTGCCTCTATGTGGCCCTGTGATTCAGCCTGTCCAGATTGTGCCCTGCCCCTCACACAATCACTGGTGGAGATAGGCACCAGCTCCTGCACAGCAACCCTGCATGAAAGAATTTATTTATTTGCCGTTATTTTACCAGGCAAGTCCCGATGAGATCTCAGATCTCTTTTTCAAGGGCGGCCTGGGCCTGAAGGCAACCTATTGTACATGTTTTCTGGGGTGGGGGAAACCGGAGTACCTGGAGAAAACCCACGCAAGCATGATGAGAGCATGCAAACTCCACACAGAAAGACTCCAGGTCTGAACTGGGGATCGAGCCCAGGACCTTCTTGCCGTGGGGCGTTGGTGCTAACCACTGAGCCATCGTGCTGCCAAAGAAAATGATAGATGTGATACATTGTGTTAACCCAGCAACAGGTGCTCAGCACAATAACATTAAATGCAATATTGTTTGCTCAGATTAATGTGTGCATGCACGCTTCCCTTCACGCTCCACTGTTTGATTCAGCTCAATTTCTCCTCTCTTTTTGAACTGGAAATAGGCAGGTGGCACAAACAAAATATAAAAGCGTTTGACCAGTTTTTGATTTTTTTTTCATGACAGTTGAAGCTGTTTTCCTGACCAAAATGCCCCTGCTGTGTGGTTGCAGACGATATCTTATTTTTCACCCCCTTCCCTCTTCTCCTTCCTCCCAAACACCTCAGCAGCAACAGAGGCTCTGCACAACACAGAGGAGCTCCTGCCCTTCAAACTGACTTCACTCCCAAACTGACGGGACACACAAAAAATAAAAATAAAATAAAAACTCAGGATGCAAACGACAACTGTGGGATTTTGTTTAAGTGCTTGCGCCGTCCCGCCGTCAGATGTTGCCCTGGGCAGTGAGCCATATTGATCATATCAAAAACTGGTACTGCTCAGCACATCCTGTACTTTTTCATTTAGTAACACAGATGTTGTTTGGTGAAGAAAACAGCAGCGAACTTAAAAAATGCTAATGTATCATTTTTTGTTTAGCGGGTTCTTGTTTGGCCGGGCTTTAGCCTAGCCTGGACAAAGACTTCTGGCCTTTTCTTCACACTCTGTGTTCTGTCGCTGAAGTCACCACACATAGAATATTAGGGGTGTAAGAAAATATCAATACACACTGAAATATCGCGATATTTCATTTCCTGATACAGTATCGATATTCTAAAGCCCTGAGCAGAGGTAAGGTTACGAACAGTTACTTATTAGTCAGAATGTCTGTATTTTTAACCAAATTAAGTGTCTTGTGCGCTCTTTTTTCCAACGTTACAGAAGACAGGCATATATAGCACAAGCGTCTCAAGCTTGTCACTCCCCCCGTGACATAAAACTGTCTGTTGCTCTCAATGTCCGGCTCATCGCATCAAAGTCCATATACTTTAAGTTTATCCTGCTGTGTTCGCTTCAAAAACGGTTTAACTGTGTTGTTTAGCTTCTCTATTTATTTACTGTTTATTTTCTGGACCTGCCCTGCTGTTCGACCCACAGTTWTRCAAATCAYGTTCTGGATGCAGGTCAGCTGATCCCAGAAACTCTGTGTGCAGCAGCTTCATATCATCTGTTTACTGAACTTTATGACAACATAAAGGCTATTGTTAAGTGTTGGGTGACCATACTGTTAATTATTATTCAAAACTAAAAGCTGTAAAAAAAATTCAAACTATTTATTGGCAAATTTAGTTAATAATTGAAAACATGGATGAAATAAGATATATGAAACAAATAAAATAAAACACATACAAAACAGAACACAGCTAAATGTATCAAAAGTATGACTATGTAACATTAGAATTTTCTGAGACAATGAATTTTGGTTTTTCTTTTTCTTTTCGGTAAGAGGTTTGTATTTAATATAATTTTTAGCCAAAAAAAATTGCAACATACTGTATCGCAATATATCACCTTGCTTACAGTATCGCAATATAACGGGATAAATTGTATCGTGTCCCCTCTGTCATAATATGTATCATATCACCAAATTCTTGCCAATACACAGCCCTATAGAACATCACTTCAAAAAAATCACCAAACTTACCACTTTAAACTTTAGCATTTACATTTGGAGCCAACCTGGTCTGGTTTTTAGCAAAATCTTGTGAACCAATATCCACATTTTATTGAACCTATAAAGTAATTACTCAATCAATAGACGTACATCTGCACATGATCACAGCTGATCGATTTTAGTAAGGAAAAAAAGCTTTAACTCTGGTAATTTTAGAATTATTGAGCTATTTTGGTGGGTGTGGTAGTACCAAAGAATGTGCTCCATAGATCCAGCAAGATTGCGCTCACTGTCATTTTCAAAGTTTGACCACAGCCTTTAATGTTGTCATTTCTCCAAATAAAATGATTTCACTTTAACACTCTGGCATGAGAAGCAGCAGGAGATATGGATTATTTTAAGAAATCCTAGGCCTTTAATTTAAGCAGTCTTGTGGATTTCTTGCTGGTTCTGTTTTCTTCTGTTTTATACATGACTTTTATTGAACATTTAAGCCCCGTTCGGGTCACTGATGGATTATGCAGCTCTGCATAAAGAAAATGAATAAAACCAGAGCAGCATCTGTGACCACAGTCCCTTATCGGGCTGGAGTATGTATAGCTAGGAGTCGTCCTACTTGGGTTGAGTTCTGGTACCGAAGAAGCAGGTGTGAGCCCATTCTGGCTTGCCTGGGATAAAAAAAAAGGTTTGGCTCTGTCGACTTGGCTTTTCTTAGATGAAAAAGTTTCAGATCCACTGTGGAGAACGCTGGACGGGATTTGGTCAGATTCTGTTTAAGTGGGTCTGAGCTGTTTCTGGTGATTCATTCACCACAAGTCTCGACTGAAGTCTGGTACCAGTTATGACAGATTTAGGACAGCTTGGTAAAAATGCAACATAAGGGAAAAAACAGAGCACCAGACAGAAAGGTCTAAAATCAAGACAAATATGAATAAAAATGAAAATGTTTGTGTGTTTGGAGCCCAAATATATTCTGAAGCTGCCAGGTATGTGGGAAAATCAAACAATTAGCTTTGGTTAGTAAACTCTCGAGAATTACTTCATGCTTTTTTTCTTTTCCTTTAGCTGTTCCCAAATATAGAGGTCACAACTGTAAAATACTCACAAAGATGCCCGTTCTGACAAAACCTGGGCTTCAATCTGCAGCCTCAAAACTACAATACTGACCTCTGAGCTAATGTTGCCCACCACTGTACATTATAGTATACTATTCAGAGACTCTGTGAACTGAATTTTTGGCAGTGGCATCACTAGGCCTATTGTAGGGGGGTCTATTTTAGGCAAATGGCAGAGGGAAAAAGTGTTGAACACATGAAGAAAGGGAGGTGTAAAAAGGCATGGAAAGCCAAGACACCAGCTGAACTCTCTCAGTAATTAGAAAACAAGCCTGCCCCTTGTCATCAGGTGATGCTGTCAGGTCAGTTGGTTTGAAAGATTTGACACATTATATGAACAGAAGGACAACACTGTGGGTTTGGCTCTAAAAGTGGTTAGATGTAGGTAAAGCTGTGAGCCCGAGGCAGGTTGATGCTGTCGTCGTGACGACATCACCCACAGGAGCCTGTGTGAGTCACTGGAGCTGCTGATGCAGGCAGTGAAACTGAAGACAGACCAGTTACTCCCCAAACCCTCCTCTACTACCTGCTGCAGGCAGTAAGATCTGTTTATTCATTTATATGAAATGTTTCAACACTTTTCTGTTCTGTTTTCGTTTTGGCAATCTCTCATTTATCCAGTGTTGTAAAGTAACTAAGTTCAAATACTTATTTACTTAAGTAGAATTTTTTTACTAAAGTAATTAT
>NW_013952613.1:541133-550320 GCF_001266775.1 Austrofundulus limnaeus
ATATATATATGTATGTATGTATAACTCACACACACAATACAAATATATAATATACAAAAATGCTGTGTGTCTCCTGGGGGCTAAGCCCCCCTTGTCCTTAAAACCTAGTGACACCCCTGATTTTTGACAGGTACACCTAAAGGTGGGGAAGTTTCTGTTGTGTGGAAGTACTTCAGCTTTAAAAGCTCCCACATGAATCAAACAATGCCAGCATTCTGCAAACTCTGTCAAGTCAAACTTGTGTCCACATGGTCCTGACATGGACTGCACCATTGAAAAAGGAGGTTTGGTCAAAATGCTGCGTATCACTATGTCATGCCAAGTCGCAAATATTTTGGTCAAATAGTGATTCCTGCGATGTACCAAGCACAGAGGAAAGATAAACCATTAGTGACACGACCCAGAAAACAGTATCACTTCTAGAAATTTAAGGTCATAAGGCCAAAGGCCATTCCTAGACACTTTACCACAATACTTTTTCTCTCAATCAATAGAAAATGTGATTAACACATACAGGTACTCTTTAAAACAAAAATACAGTGGCACATGTAGAATTGTTAAAAATACCATGATTTAAAATTTTGGCCATACTGTCCAGCACTACATCAAACCTGAGAAAACTATTTTAGAAAACCTTTCTGTGTTGAGACAATAAAAAAGATGAACAAAAATCTCACAAATCCAGAACAGCAACAGTGAGGTGACAAAAGGGTCAAAGGTCACCCTGTGGAGGGAGTAAAGTTTCATCAAATATTACCACCAGGTTCAGTCACAGACTCCAGAAAACATAAATGTTTTCGTAAAGTGGCCATTACTTTAAAAGATAAAAAAAAATGGAAAGCTCTGAATAAATGTTGAAAGGTGCCAATCCAGCTTGAACAGTTTTCAGTAGTAAGCATCTTATTAGCCATGACATCCATCACAGAGCAGGGAGTTTGAAGAAAGAGGCAAAAATATTTTATTTGGGTTAGGCTTATAGCTAGGCTTTTTTTATTATTACTTTTTTTAAACTTTTTTAAAATCATTTTTCAGGCCTACTAAACATCATAATCTTTCAGAAACAACTACCAATGTGCAAGGCCGGATTATCATATGGATATTTTGGGCAGCGGCCCACACGTGTGAGCAGTTTTAGAAAGGAAAAAAAAACAGCACTGTTTCCATTACTTGACAGAAGAATTCATTCTACTTGACTGATGGGGAAAACCACTCATCTCACTAAAAGTCCACTCCAGGTTTTCCTGGTTACAAGTCACGGCAGCCTGCAGGCAGAACAACAGGTGATGGTCAGCGCAGGTGTAGTGGAACACAGCGTTGGTGTGACTGTAGTTGTTTTCAATATCTGATCCCCATCCCCAGACACAATGGGCCTCATGCAAGAACCGTCCGTACGCACAGATTTGTTCTTAAGTTGTGCGTACGAGTGATTTAGGAGAATTTGTGGCATTCATCAATGTTTTCGTATTCTACGATTTTTTTCAGATACGAACAAAATTYACGAGTGGTCCAGACCTGTCGTATATTTTACGAGCAGTCAGTCTGCTGTTATCTAGATGGGTTTTCTTCATTAATAAATTTATATTTCGTTAGTTTGAAGATATTTTGAGATGAAAATAAATTACACTCCATAATTATGTTGACAATAGGCTATTCTGTTTGAATTAGAGTTATAATTTTAAATGTAATAATTTAGACTCAACAACAACATAAATTGTCCGTCCAGCCAGCAACACCTTCCAGCTCGCCATGGGGGGACTCCGAGACGTTCCCAGACCAGAGGGGATACATGATCCCTCCAGCGAGTCCTGGGTTTTCTCCAAAGTGCCAGACATATTTTGAAAACATTTTAAAATGCTTATTTCAAACCCGCATCTGAGACCACCTGCGACTGCGCAGCGCGCGGGGGGGCGTACGGTGCGCAGCGCTGCCGCTTCTGAATAAATTAAAATGATTTAACACAGTTGTTTATACTTTTAGCAGCTCTTTTTATTCCACAGCTGACCTGCTAAAAATGACAGATTTTCTTTTCTGGATCTCTGACAGACGGACTTCAATCTCTGAACTCATAAAGTTCTTCTTTTTAATTATCGCTGCCATTTTCATGAATGGACACTTCCTTGTATCTGAGGCAGGAAACATAGCCTTATATGGTGTATTTGGGGTGGTAATTATGCTAATCTCCTCTCGCGTGCACGAGCAGCTGGATAGAACAGGTGGAATTTACGCAGCTCATTTACACACTTTTCCTGAAGATAGAAGAGTTTGTTGAATCTGACRWGRCATGTTCGTACGAACCMTTTGTACGAACMAAAGTAAGAGAAATTTAGGATAAGAATATGAACATGTTCTTGTATGAGGCCCAATGGACATTAGGAGATTCTTTATAAAAAAAACAGAAAGTAAATCATAATCTCTACACAGGACAGGTTATTATTTCCTGTGTAAAGTTATCACATTTTGCACTTAGGTGCTGGCTAAAGCTAGCTTAGCATTAGCTATCATGAAAAGGCATAAAAAAGACCAATTATTTCTGTAATTTACAGCATCTGCTACAGCGCAGAGAGTGATCAGCTGGTATAGTTAATACCAGCAATAATAAAATTATCACATCAGAATAGTTTGGTTTTTTTTTTTTATCAGAAAGTATGAAATTATTTTTTTTCCTAAACAGCACTGCGAGAGTCGTAATTTTGAGAGTAGTTTTTCTGCATGAAACACAGCTTGGTTCATGTTTGACTACTTTAATTTTTAATAGTCAGATGATGAGAAGACTGTTGGATCAAGACCACTAGTAAAACAAGACTAAATACTGTAGTTATTGGTTATTTATTGATGTTCTTGGTTTTTTAAAGTTGACTTTGTTCAGCTGTCAGTAAATAACCCAATGCTTCTTGTGATGAGGAGCTGATACAGAGTCAGAGGCAGGACAGCAGGTAGGGACAGAGATTGGTGACTGAGGTGAGTGATGAAGATGATGCTGCTGTTCTGAATGAAATCTGAAATGTTTACTCAAATCAGTATTTATTTTCAGTCCATTCTAGTCAGTGTGTGAACTTCATGAAAGAAATGATGGATTCAAAGGGGTAATCATGATTAAACTGAACTTTATTACATTCTGGCCTGTTAAAAAAAAGATACTTATTTTTAACTTTCATTTCAAGGAAGTGGTAGAAATTGTGGCACCAAGGTAGGAAGGAACCTTATTCCTGTTTTGTTTTATTAATTACATACAGGTTGACAAAACTGACATTGTTGTGTCCTTTTATGGTATAAAGGCTGCATGACGTCATGTCAGTGGTTATGAGAAATCAGAGAACTGTAAAAATTCACTCTTGGTGGTGATCAGTACACCTGTTCATTGGATGAACTTATTTATATTTTTATTTTTAAACATGCAGTTAAATGTCGTTGTTGTTTGGCACAATGACCTGTTCTACAAATTAAACTAAATAAAACATAAACAATATAAAAGTAAAATGCAACCATAAATTGTGTCAGCCAGCAGTGACTTAAAAACAGGATAAAAAGCTAAAAAAAAATACGCTACATGAAAACAGCTTAATCAATTTAAATACTTAGGTCTCTGGCTTGATCCTCGATTATCTTTAAAACCTCATACTGGCTCAATTTTTAAGAAAACATATGGTTATTTAAAGTCACTTTATCACGCTGTAAAATGTTTTTCCCTTTTAGTCTGAACACACAACTGGTGTTGCCCACTCTAGAATAAGAAGATGCTATTTAAGGTAATACCGCAAAAAATAATATTCGTCCCCTTAATACTTTGTTTAATAGCCTTTGTAGATTTATTCTGAGGTAGGACTCATCACTGTTTTATGTATGTCTTTGAACTGGTTAGCTCCCAAAGCTAGAAGAAAATTACATTGGTTATTTACTTTTCAATGTATTTATTTTAATTTCCCTCCGTATTTAATACAATACTTAATTACATTTAGTTCACATTTTAACTTGAGAAATACTGATCAGGTATTTTTCTTCACACCAAGCATTAGAAAGGAAATCGGACGTTGTACATTTTAGATTAAAGCTCCGTCAGACTGGAATAATGAGCCTCCCTGACTTAGATGCATTACCTGTTTTCGTGTTTTTAAACTGACTTTGCTGACTTACTGTCAAACATCTTGCTCCTGTTTTCAATAAGAACAACGACTCAGTTATTCTGGACTTACTCCTGACATTTGGTATTTATATATTACGTCATGTGGTGTCATGTTGTTGAGTGTATGTACCATACAGTTACTATGAACTTTATGTGTAGATGTATTTTATTTTTCATAATATACTTGCTGGTTCGGTGCAGGAGATGCATTGAGTTGCAATGAAAGTGAGTGTGAGTGTATTTGAGTATGTTTTTGTGTTGTAAAGTTTTATACTGTATCTCAGATTTAATTATTATGATTTGTGCTTTTGTGGCTTATTTTATGTATTTTAAAGGGGACCTATTATGCAAAATTCACTTTTTAAAGTTTTTTTTTACTCAACTTTAGGTACAGTATGTACTTCTTAAAAACAGTCCTAGGACAAAAAAAATGCAGCCAGGGGCATATTTACTGTAAATAAATACATTTACTGTAAGTAAATGTATTTTTAATGTATATTAATGACAAGTTTTATACTTCCGTCATTTTGTGATGTCACAAGCCGTACGAAAACCCACCAGAACCTGCGTTCAGCCCCTTACCTAGCAACCCCCAGGTGAGACTCCACCTCCTCAGTATAAAAAGCCGTCATGGTGTTGTTGTGTAACGTGCAGCTCACTTCACAACAGGCCAACAATAGGGCAATGGGTAGAGTGTTGGACCAGAGAATGGGAGACAAGGATCGAGACCAGCATGGACACAGTTTAATTATTTATTTATTTCCATTCATTATGAACACATTTTCTCATGTACCTCTATTGTTTAGCTTAATTAAAGCCTTGTTAAAGCCTATTTGTTTGAGTTTCTGAGGTATTTTGACCGCTGCTGCTCCCTGCTCTGGTAACAGCATGCAGAGTGAGCGCAGAGCAGAGGAGGGGGAGGAGGAAAAAAAGCTGTGACCGACTCTGCCTCTGGGTCTCTCATATGGTTGTACAACATAGCTTCTGCTATTATTAGCCATGCTAACGTAAACGTTGGCTTTGGAGGGCGGAGTTAATGTCAACAGATTTTTGGAGGGCGTTACCAACAGAGCTCATTAACATAAACAGCTCTTCTGAACGGAAGTCAGAGCAGGCAGAACTAGAAAATGGGAAATTTTATTAACTGAGAATTATTTTGTGCATTAAATTGAATAAACATGGTCTGGAAAGCCCACAGTCATACCATAAACATTTCTAGGACCCATAATTGGTCTCCTTTAAGGACACCCTTGAAAATGAGATGTTACATCTCAAGGTTATCCTTGAAACAAATAAACAAACAATTTAATAAACATGTTTTAATTGCATTATGATTATTATTATTATTGTTGTTTTAAAGGAAATATTGCTTTTACTTTACATTAATTTTCCATTTAATACACGACGCTTTAAGATTGTTGTGAAATTTATTTAAAGTGACTGCACCTTTTTAAAAGGTATTGTCCTGGCCTGGTGAATGAGATCAAGAGATGAAGCAGCGGGTATTTACTAGGGGTGCAACAATGCATGTACCCGTATTGAACCATTCAATACAGTGCTTTAGGTTAAACACACATTTGTATCAAACAATACAGATTTTTAATAATTATTTCATCAACTTGTCTTCTGAAGATGCTCTGTGCTGAAAGATCAGTGGATCTGTGTTCGACTACTCCACCTAGGCTGCATTTTTGAGCGCAGAACCACTGAGAAACTTGCTGTTTCAGCAACATTTAATTTAAAAACTGTACTTTTGAGGTTAAACAAATGTTCATAAATGATTTCAATAAATTACAAGTTAAAAAGTGCATGGAAATTTCAGTTATTTGTATCAAAATAATATCGAACCGTGAGACTAAAGTATCGAACCGAACCGAATCGTGAATTTTCTGTATCGTTGCCCCCTTAGTATTTACATAATATAGCAAGTTACACCACCCTGTGTAGTGTGTTGCTCTGATGGAAATCTTGTACAATTGACAATATTCCCAAAAATCCAGTTGGAGGCAGCGTGTGTGCATGTTGACACTGGTGGAATCGAACCTCCGAGTTTCTCACTGGAGGACGACTGCTCCCACCGCTCAGAGAGGGCTGGGTTAGTCAGCGATGTAAATCCAGATATCTTTGCAGTTTTTTTTTTTTTTTTTTGCAAAGAACCTTGGAGGTCTGGACAAAATAAGGAAACATTTCTGGAGATGAGAACTTTTACAACCCCCCTCTCACCCGATTGTTCAGGAACAGCCGACCGGTTTCCAGAGTTTAAAAAAAAAGCATCAAGTTTCCTCTAGAAGAAAGCGACGACTGTATTTAATTCATCACGGTTCATTCAGGCCAAAACGGCCAGAGGACTTCTTCAGAAGGATGAAAAATCAGCCAGAGAGACAGAGAGAGAGAGAGAGAGAGAGCTGAGCAGCGGCAGGCGAAGCAGTGACAGACTGTTTATTGGTCAAAAGCATCTGATGTGCACATTCCTGCTCCCTGACACAACGGAGATCCAGCAAGCAGGCTGCAAACGCAGCGCTCTGCGCTCACAGTGACACAGGCAGCTAAAAAACACAAACACACCGATTACATCACTGACTGGACACTGCTGCAGAGCTGAGGGCACGAGTCATTATGGGGGGAAAACATTATTAAACAAAGCTTTCACTTTTTCCAAAACGGCAAGAAAAGAAGAACTTTCTGAGTTCTGTGACTTTTTTTTTTAACGGTGAAATCCTTAATATGATGTTTTGTCTGTCTGTGAGATCACTTGGCAAACTTTGGTGAAACTTTTAGATAGTGGTCACTAGGGTTGGGCAATATTGGCAAAAAAAATTAATCACGATTAATTTGACGATTAATCCCCCGGAGTCCCTGGACACCCTTATATCCTAGTCACATGACCAATTTATAGGGAGAAAATTGGCTCTTCGTAAAAAACTGTTCCAATTTGTGTCAAAATTACAGACTTCAGGCTTTACATCAAACTTTAAATTGTGTTGATAGATAAATAAATTACACAATTTCTTAATTGTTGGTCATATTTGAATCAGAGAGGAACACCAAGCGGTTAGTCTGCCTGCTGACATTAATCGTATTAATTGTCAAGTGCCAAAAATTAATCGATTAATGTTTTTCTGACGATTAATTACACAGGATACGATTATGCCCAACCCTAGTGGTCACTGAATATAGATCTACAACTAATTCACTTTAAAGTCAGCTGTGTTTAAGATGGCTGCCACAGCTACTAAATATGTACAACATTAAAACAGCTCATGACTCACAGGTGAAATTAGGTGTTTCTGAAACAAATACAACCAGCATGAAATGACACACAGTCTCAATTCAAACAGCGTCTGTCTGTTAGCAAAATAACCCAGAAGTTAAATTTCTCATAATGTGCTTTTTAAAGATGAAATAACTTTCTCGACATTATTTCATCAAAGTGTAAAAGTAGATCTAACATAAGGTTTAAGATGAGATGGAGGAGGAATTCTAATTAGATGTAAAAATGGATAATTGCACTGAGGTGGAGCACCATCTTAATTATGTCTTGCATAATTTACTTCTTTTTTTTTTTACCTTTTATAGATAATTCTGCAGATAACTCTGAAAGAGCTGCACAAAACGTTTAAAAAAAACAGTTTGGCCAAAGTTTGTTTGAATTATCAGCACCAGATTATGTTTTCTTTGTTACTTCATTGTGTTTTTCCTCTTCAGTCCAAAGCACCTGATGAAATATTAAAAGTTATAAAATTTAAAAAAAAGTGATTTTCTTACAGCAGGAGGAGAGTTGGTGTAAATTGGTGGCAGCCTCTCTCTTTCCTTCTCCACTCCTGACAGAGCAGAATGTTCTCCATCCATCCTCTCAGTGGGAAACAATGGAAAACTTGTTGTTTTTGTTTGTTTGTTTGTTTGTTTGTTTTCCTTCCTGAAAAAGCCTCACTCCTCCAGGCTCTCCGTGTCTCTGCTCATGTTTTCTCCAGCTCTGAGCCCGTCAGTCCCCAGACTCTCAGCTCAGATCAGACAGCTTCACATCGTGGAACAAACCGAGCGAGATCTCCCTTCGTCCGACAGGTGGGATCTCCGTTACGCACACGGTGACGCACAAACGTCTCCCCCCACCAACACTAAAACTATAAAAACCTGCGCGTCTTCCTTTTAGGATCCCTCCAAAGATCGCGGAGTTGAAGTTTGGTTTCACCAGAAGTTTTGCTGAAGGTTTTTTTTCTACCCGCTTTTTCTTCGCTTCTTTCTCTGCTTCTCAGCGTCGTCCGTCGGGGAGGCAGCGCTGCGCGCCGGCGCCATGTTGGAAGGAGGAGGAGGAGAGAGGAGGCGCCTGGAGAGCAAACCCTGGAGACAGGAGCGTCACACATGAACGCGCACACGCACGACAAGAGGATAACTTGGGCAATAAAGGAGCTTCAGATTCAACATAAACAAAAAAAAAGGGGTAAAGAAAAAATGTTTTTAAACTTTTGTGATCTGACAAAACGTCTTGAGAAAATAAAATAATGTGGCTCAAGAAAATCACAACTTTATTTAAACTTTTTTTAATTTACATGCTAGCAGTGTTCCTACTAAACAAATGAAATAAAGAATAAGTTATGTCAAATATTATTTATTTTGGAAAAAATGATCAGTAAAAGAAAAGTTGATCAACACTAAAAAAAAGAGAAAACTATTTACAAAGCAGAGCCAAATTGTTGGGTCAGAACTTGCAGGACTGAAATTCATTTTCTTTTCCTAATCCTTAATGGTTCAGATGCACAACAAGGCTGTGCACTGCAAAAAATATCCACCTAACCAAGTTTTAATATCTTATATCCAGTCAAAAAGTCTTTTTGATCTTGTTTTGAGACTGATTTACTAAACAAGAACTGATTGTGTAAGAATAATAATCTTGTTTTCAGAATGTGTAAGATTATTTGTCTTGTTAGTCTGAAAATTGGACTCAAATTAAGTCAAAAATTTCTGCCAATGGAGTAAGAACATTTTACTTGGTAAGATCCAGTGCCCCGGCACAAACAGAGCAATGTTGTATATGCTGTTAAGTGCCAGGAGGACTGCGACCAGTTATAC
>NW_013952613.1:550330-552436 GCF_001266775.1 Austrofundulus limnaeus
ATCTTACTAAGTACAATTTTCTTACTCCATTGGCAGAAATTTTGACTTAATTTGAGTCCAATTTTCAGACTAACAAGACAAATAATCTTACACATTCTGAAAACAAGATTATTATTCTTACACAATCAGTTCTTGTTTAGTAAATCAGTCTCAAAACAAGATCAAAAAAGTATTTTTGGCTGATATAAGGTTTTAAAACTTGGTAAGACGGACAGTTTGTGTTCAGTGCACACGTCATGAACCCAAACCAGTGCTGTGAGGGAAGTTTATGTTAAAATAAGTAAACATGTTTTTATCTCAACAAAAATGTGCTCAGTCCACAGTGTGAAACTGAAAAAAAAAACTATCTGAAGTTTCTGCACCAAAATAAAATTTTTCTGAGCCTGAAAACCTGTTCTCTCATGTTTGATTATTTATGGTTTAACACTAAATGAAACTGAACCACATTTGTAGCTCAGTTGGTGAAGCCTCTCAACAAGAAGGTTGCCAGATCGAATCCTGGCTGTGGACCTTTCTGGGTATTTGCATATTTGTGACCCATCATATCGAAATGAATTTAGTCAAATTTGGTCAAAATGACCTAATTACATTTTCAGATTTATGCTTTAAAAGCTACATTTTGATACCTGGATCATTCTGATATCAGAAGCTCATCCAGAGATATGATTTCATTTGTCTTGTTGGTTATGATAATACATTACTGTTTGATCTGAATCCTAATTTTTGGTGAATTTATTGAGTATTTTTATGCCAATATAAAGAGGAAACCTCAAATAGTATTTGTATATTAAGATTTCCCAGTTAGAAAGAAACAAAAACATTTCTAGCTCACAGGGAAAAATTCTACATTTTTAGACATTTTTTCCTCAAAATCATTTTTGTTGTTGTTGCTACTGTTCAAAAATGCTTCAAAGCTTATTTTAGGATTATATTTCAAACAGTTCATTCCAGTGATACATTGTTAAGGCATTAATTCATTGTATTTTGACAATATGCAATTTTTACACGTTTAAATCAAAACCTTATGTCTGCCTGTTCCTCCACATCCCACTTTTGGACTTAATCCTGGTTTTGATGTGATGGGTCCCCAGGTCACATTTTGTGTATGTGTTGGTTTTCTCCAGGTGCTCTGGTTTCCCACTGATCAAAACCATGACTGTTAGGTTCAATGTGCTAAATTGTCCCTATGGGTGTGAGTGTGACAGTGGTCTTGTAGGTCTTCCATTCTCTAATTGTTGCTCCCACAGTGGATTTCTTCACACCAAGCTGCTTGCCTGCTGCAGATTCAGTCTTCCCAGCCTGGTGCAGGTCTACAATTTGTTTCTGGTGTCCTTACACAGCTCTTTGGTCTTCACCATCGTGCAGTTTGGAGTGTGACTGAGGTTGTGAACAGGTTTTATATTGATGAGTTCTAACAGATGCCATTTCTACAGATAGGCGTGGAGGACAGAGTGATTTTCTAGTTGTTTTCTCATTTTGTCTGCCATAGTTGAGGTCTAACTATGATGTCAGTTACAGGCCATCTTTTTAAGTGGGAGAATTTGAGCAATTGTTGTCTGACTAAACGCATTTTCCCCTCTGTAGATGTGACTATTCATATCGAAACGAGGATGAAGTCTATATTGGGATGTGGACAAATAGGCAGATATAGTGTTTTGATCTAAACATTTGCAAACATTGCATTTTGTCGAAGCATAATGAATAAATGTCTTATCAATGTATCAATGTAAACTGTCTGAAATAAAACTCTAAAAACATTTTTAAGCACTTGTTTTGGTAGAAACAACACAAAAAATGATTTTGAGGAAGAAGACCTTAAAATTTAGAGATTTTCCTTGTAAGTTAGCAAAGTTTTTTTTTATTTTTTTGCAGCTGGGAAATCTTAATATTCAAAGACAATTTGAGGTTTAGGAAACCCAGACCCAAACCAGTGGTTATTCTGTATGTTGCGGGTGTTTCGGAGAAACTGAGATGTTTATTTTCTAAACATGATGTCCCAGTAGCTTTCAAACCCCAAAACACATTACGGCAAAGGCGGGTTCACCGCAAAGATCCGGTGCCCCGTGTAGAGGTAACCCTGGTGAAAAAAACTTTTCTATTGTTTAT